>NC_068369.1:5881188-6083688 GCF_020536995.1 Dreissena polymorpha
ATTTACCATGGTCTAATAAAGCCATTATATGCATCTTTTGACGATTTTAAAACCTAAAAATTATAAAGCGTTGCAACGCGAAACGATTGAATAATTTGGAGAGTTCTGTTTTTGTCGTTAAATTTTGTGAAACTACGAAGATTGCTTATATAAGGTATAAAATACGACTGGTATGTGTACTTGGCGGAATAGCTCAGTAGGCTAAAGCGTTTTTACTTCAGGACTCTGGCAGGACTCCAGGGGTCACTGGTTCGAAACCTGCTCCGGGCAATGTTCTTTTCCTTTTTTTAATTTTATTCTTGATTTTTTACTGGAGCTTTTACGATCCAATGTTTACATTTATCAATATAAAGCATTTAATGAATAAGTTAAAAAATGCCAAAATCTGTGAAAAGGCCCCTTTAAAGCCTTTTTTAACAAGTAAACACTATAAAGTGGCAAATATCTGTATCTCTTATAAATAAGCAAAATAGTAATTATAGCGAAATGATTGGAGATGGGAGGCTACAGCTCAATGATTTACATTTGTCGTATTTGTTTTGTTGTTTTTTAAACCTATTTATTTTAGCTCGATTTGCATAGAAAGCTTAAGGCTTATTTGAAACGCTCTCGAGTCCGTTTCCTGGGACTAGAACCAGTACTTCGTGTCTATGGGGGAAATATAGAGCACGCTCTAACACTAGGGATCGAACACATGACCTCCCGGTCGCTAGGCGGACACCATATCCACTACACTACTGCGACCTCTATTTGTCTTATTTGCCGCATCATAATCTCGCTAAACAGCTTATTTTACAAAAAGCAAGCAGCAATAAGTACTAAATGCGTTTTCAAAAGTGATATACATATATGTCCACAATACAATTATTTTGCGCTACTGTGTAGATTTTGATGAAAAGGATTACAGTCCGTATATTTCCTTAAATGCGTGTACTTTTAATTATTGTTACATTGTTCTTTTTTTAGATGCCGTCAAACAAAAAATGTGGCCAGCACCTTATATGGAAAGCAATGGCTGTCGTTCCTTAACGCAATCTTCCACGCGAGATAATAAGAACAAGAAATGGAAACGCAGATATCATGTTGCGGACTCGAGCACCGAAACAGCATACACGCAATATGGACGCAGTATAGCGGTGTGCCATAGAGACCACACGCACGATGATAAAACTCGTCATGAACATTTATATAGTTCTCCTAACGCAAATGCTCAGAGAAAACACAAAAGAAACATGTATAAAACACGAGTCGAAAATGCGTGTAACTCATACCATACTGAAAACGTATTTGAAGGAACTAAACACGATAAACGTAAGTGCACGAAGAAATACAGTTCTAATGTTAACATGAAAAATGATTTGGGTGTGGCAAATAATTATTGGAGCTTAGCAGAAAGTTATTGTTGCAAGAATATGCCATTTTTGAAATACGGACACACCCAAAATATCAATACAAAATGTTTTAACACAGGGCGACAACAGCTCGTGGAAGAAAACATGACACGTCGTGTTCCATACCAACACATGAAGCATAAAGAGACCCCACCAAGAAAGGATCCATTAAAACGCGCGAATAATATAGATGAACGCAATAACATCGCAAGAGGCAGTACGGATAACTCCGGTGTTGTACCTCGCCGAGAGAAGACGCCTAGTGCCACGTTGAAAGATACGCATAATCCAAATCTGTTGAAAGTAGACGCAAACAAAAGAAATAATCCAGACAGTTCTACGCCACTTGGAGGTATATGGGTAACAACTGTAACTGCACTGGACGAACGAAGCGAAGAGCAGATAGTAATAGATCTTACTGGTGATGATGATTTTATGAATGGAGTCCAAAATTTCGAGGATCATTCGGAACAATCAGAAGAGTCGGTGTCTAAAACTTTAAACCAATCGGCAGTAGATATTGATAGGACCAACTGAGGAATCGGAAACATTAGATGCCTAAAAATTCGAATGAGATAGTTATAAACGATACTATTTTTACTAAATCTGGTAAATCTGCTCCACACGCCTTCGATTTCCTTGTGTTTAAAGACGTAAATTTAATCGAAATTAAAGACCCATACACCGAAAGCTTAATATAACAAGTGAATGAACTCAGTGGCTCAGAGTCCTTATATTCCATGCGTTATGGAATTGTTACACATACATCATCTGTGAAAATACGAGCACCTTGGTTCCATGTGATTTGATTATACATGGTAACAATCTTGAGCAAGCGCGTTTGTCTGAGACGAAGTGAACGATACAATATTTCTCTTCCAAAGTATTGATGGTCTGTTGCTTAAACGAAAAGAGGCAGTATAACTTTACACCGTGTCAGTGCCTTGATTTGTTATTGTTCAGTTACACTAAATTATTTAAAATATATGACAAAACTCAAGAAATAAATTCACGGAACAGTTTTATCTTTTTGTTCACGCTAAACCACGTTAAGATTCAATTAATTCAATATCATTTGAAATACTGTACTATGCACATGGTTTCTTCCAATTTTTGTAAGAGGACATATCTTGTATTAAGGTTACCATAGGGTCCCATTATAAAACTGACAGCCTTTAACGCATTTTTCTTGCCTTTCCGACGTATAAATTTTTTAGAACCTGGAATCATTTTAAAGATGGATCTGTCCTGTTCCAATAACTGCAATCAAAAACATACCGTCTCGCAACTTCTAAGAAAGTAAATCGCTGTCGAATGGACCCACCGTAGAAAAACGTGTTTCGACAAAAGCCCCACGCAATAGAAAAGACACCACTAAAAGTTCATCTTTTAAGTTAGCTTCCATTCCAATGCATCAAAGTACTCCAGACACATACAGGATATTGCAATAACCACAAAAGACATGTCTCACATTGTTAAATGGCTTTTATTCAAGAAGAGAAAAGGAACTCTTTAGCAATAGGCACTACTTTCGAGATATACCACGTGTCACGTAATTACACGTTGTTCGTTGATAACACACAGTAACCACCAAAGTTCATTTCTGATTTCATCGAGATTTATTTCTGTCGAATATTTCTTTTAACACAACGCTTGCTAATGTACACGAAATACAATTTTACAGCGCGGCAGCCAACATGGCTGCCACGTCAAGAAGACGTGACAACTCTCCAAGTTCTTTTCAAATCGAACCGCAATTTTTTCCCACTACTAACTAAAACACTGCATTTTATCCCCAGGTTAATTTACATAAAATCTACTTGTAATTTCCATTGGTCACCAAGGTCCGAGCATATTACGGATTGGTTGACTTATTAGAATGTTCTAGAAGGAACAATCTATTCATGTATTTAATCAATTTATATTGGTATAGAGTAATCCCGTTATATTTGTCAGTGCCATAACTTGTGTATCCTTTGCAAATAAGGCTTTTCGGTGACCCTTTCATCTGTGCTGTTTCGATGACCATTTGTGGGTACTATTAATCTCGTGTCTATATGCTGACCCTGAACTCATTGCTAAGTATATGGTCCTTCGATTCTTTTATCTAAATGACTTTTCATTTTATTAATCCCAATTAAACCCCACCATGGGTGTAAACGTATTTGTGTTCTTACTTGAAATAAATCTTAAATCAGGTCTTAGTTTATGCAAATATCTCCCAAAAATGTATTATTAAATTCTCAAACTTCATCTTAACATTGCATATACATATTATTGAAATATCCCCTTATTAATTTCCATCATAAGAATAAACGCAATCGTGATACATCGGCTATCTCGGATTCCTCCGTAAGAAAGGCCTCGTGGCTAACGGTCGCCATATTGCCTTGTATTACTACTTTACTACCCAAAAGGTTGTCAGTCTATTGTTATGAGGCTGTATACGACGCGCGTTGAACTAGCGCCAAACGTTTTACCGAAACTTTGATATTAACAACACTATTAACGTTAATTTGTGTTGCATTTTGACCTATTATCGAAGTGATTTACTTTTCCATTATCATTTAATCACCCTATCATCCAATTTGTAAGATGAAATTACGGTGTTTACAAAACCAATCAAACCGAAAGTGAAACTGGATGCATTACGTTTCGCTATGTAAACATTAAATATTTGTTCAGTTTGAGAAAGGGAATCGATACTAGATGGTGGAATATGTATGCAATACAGACTAGCATTCCCGTTTGTAGTACTGGCTAAAAATACCTTTTATGACAGGTCATGTATAGAACGTTAATCAAAATAGTGACCATAAGTCACTACAAATGTCTGGGTTGATCATTAATGTAATAAATGCACGTTTCTGATCTAATTGCCTGTATCTAGTTGTAATTACCATGATATTGATAAAATTAAAACGTTTTTTTTTCACAAATTAACATTAAATGTTTTATTTATTATCATTTAGGTAATATATAATTGTATCATTATCATCATTAAATATTCTGAAAATAATCTAAATTATCATGATTACTTTAAAGTAGAATTTTTAAATTTTACTCATTATTTTAAATGAATTTCCAATTTGCTTGATTCAAAATAAATTGTATTAATAAGGGTTTCAGTTGTTAGTTTTAACCCATTTTTAGTTCGATTAAATTTAAAGTACTAACTACGTACATGTTTGTGAAATGCTCTTGAGTTTGTTTCCTGGGCCTAGAACCAGTACTTGGGTGTCTCTTGGAGATTTCTTAAGAATGCTCCCACACTGGGGATGAAACCAGTGACCTCCAGATCATTAGGTGGACACCACATCCATTACACATCAGCGACCTTTAATTAGTAATTTACTTTAGTATTGCAGCATTATATAATATAATGTTGCTACATATTTTTGGAAAATGATTAATGTGCAGTACTTAATAAATCTAAATGCATACAATTTTAATTGTGTATATTGTGTGATTATTAGTTACAAATTCCCTTTTTACAGGTATACTGGATTATGAAAGACTGATAAACATAAAATTGACAACTCATCTCCCCAACGATACTAAGTGTGGCTCATTCGCAGAACAAACATAGTCAGTGAGAAAACTACAGTGTAAAAAGACCACTTGATTGTGACAATTATGGCTGACCAAGCAAATGTTATCATTTAAAATAAAGAAAACTTCCAGTTCAATATACATTTTATACCAATTATGACATTGACCAACACAGAAAATAATTATAAGGTTGATTTTCCCAAAATTGAGTGTTACAATTGGATACTGTTTTAAGCTTCACTCTACTTTGTCTGAAAATAAAAGTCCTAAATGATGTAATAGAAACATACATATTTAATTTTTAGTTTTACAAGGATATATATATATATATATACATATATTATAATATCTTTTTATCGATGGTCAATCAATTTAAGTTTAACTAATATATACATACACATTATATACATGTGTATGCTTTGATTTTTTTCTATTGAAGTCAAATTAATATCCCATTAGATAGATAGATAATATCACAGCAGTATTCCTAGTTTGTCTGCAAGTACTGCAGAAATCATGGATTATTATTTTACTGAGTCAGCCTTAATCTTTATATTATAATTGTTAAAACAGATTAAGATGTGCATAATACAATTGAGGATGCATCAAGATTAAAAAATGGTACATGTATAAATTAATAAAGAATCAATAACAATCAGAAACTGTGCATTTTTTCAGTATTGTGTGAAAGGATTTGAAGTAATTATGTGTTTTTGAAATATGATTAATGTGAATTTGAATAAATATATAAAATTTAGTGATTTTCTCAGACAAAACTGTTAATTACATACTAAAGTATTCAGAATGTATTATTGTAATATTCATTCGAATTTTTTAGTACAAAAAGCACTTTTTCCTGGCATTGTATTTATAGTAATTGCATATTTTATAATTCTGACAGCATTTATAAACTGTGTTCATGCAAGCATGAACAGGGTTTCATTTTTTTAGTATTTAAACAAGAGGGCCATGATGGCCCTGTATCGCTCCACTGCTGAAAAAAAAAGGCTGAAACAAATTTCTCTGCATGTGCAAATACTTAAATATAGGCCCTATTTAAGCACATGTACACTTTTGTGACCTTCTGGGCTGGGTCAAATTTAACCCCAGGGGCATAATTTGAGCAAACTTTGTAGAGGACTACTATATCTCACTACATACAAAATGTGGTAGCCCTAGGTCCTAGAGTTAAGGACAAGAATTTTTTTTAAGTTTTCACAAAATAAGCAAGATATAAGCGTATATAATGTTCAATTTTGTGACCCGCGGGTCAGGATCAAATTTGACCCAAAGGGCATAATTTGAACAAACTTGGTAGAGGACTATACGATGTTATTGCATACCAAATTTGGTAGCCATAGTCCGAATGGTTTTCGACAAGAAGATTTTTAAAGATTTCACAAAATAAGTGCTTTATAAGCGTTTATTCAGTTTTGTGACCTCCTGGGGCAGGGTCAAAGTTGACCCCAGAGGCATTATTTGAACAAATTTGGTACAGGTTTATTAGATGTCACTACATACCAAATTTGGTAGCCCTAGGCCCAATGGTTATGGACAACAAGATTTTTAAAGTTTTCACAAAATAGGCCCCATATAAGTGATGTTCAGTTTTGTGACCCCCGGCAGGGTCAAATTTGACCTAAGGGGCATAATTTGAACAAACTTGGTAGAGAACTATTACATGTCACTACATACCAAATTTGGTAGCCCTATGCCTTATGGTTAAGGACAAGAAAGGTTTTAAAATTTTCACAAAATAGGCATTATAAGCATATAATTGATTTTGTGGCCCCCGGGGCAGGGTCAAATTTGACCCCTTGGGCATAATTTGAACAAACTAAGTAGAGGACTATACAATGTCACTACATACCAAATTGTGTAGCCCTAGGCCTAATGGTTATGGACAAGAATTTTTTTTAAGTTTTCACAAAATAGGCATTATATAAGCATATGTTCAAATTTGTGACCCCCGGGGCAGGGTCAAATTTGACCCTAGGGATTAAATTTGAACAAATTTGGTAGAGGACTATTAGATGTCACTATATACCAAATTTGATAGCCCTTGGCCGGATGGTTATGGACAAGAAGATTTTTGAAGTTTTCACAAAATAGGCCTTATATAAGCATATGTTCAATTTTGTGACCCTCGGGGCAGGGTCAAACTTGATCCCAGGGGCATAATTTGAAAAAAATTGGTAGAGGACTATAAGATGCCACTACATACCAAATTTGGTAGCCCTAGGCCCAATGGTTATGGACGAGAAGATTTGTAAAGTTTTCACAAAATATACCCTATATAAGCATATGTTAAATTTTGTGACCCCTGGGGCAGGGTCAAATTTGACCCCAGGGGCATAATTTGAACAAATTTAGTACAGTACTATTAGATGTCTCTACATACCAATTTTGATAGTCCTAGGCCCAATGGTTATGGACGGGAGATTTTGAAAGTTTTCACAAAATAGGCCTTATATAAGCAAATTTTCAATTTTGTGACCCCCAGGGCAGAGTCAAATTTGACCACAGTGGCATATTTTGAACAAATTTGAAAGAGGTTCACCCCAGGAACATTCCTAAGAAATTTCATCAGAATTGGACCAGTAGTTTTGGAGAAGAAGATGTTTAAAGGAAAAGTTAATGCACCGACGCACCATGGACACAGGACCTATGGCCAGTGGAGCTAAAAATCAAATGAAACATTTAGTTTTGATGTAAAATCAGTTTTTATATGCAAGTGTCTATTTCACTTATAAATTAAAACAGCATATTATACATTATTGAAAAGATTATTCCAAGCTTGATGTCATATTTCAACTTTGCATAGTGTAGTTAATTGAACATTGTATTGAACTGTATGGGCAGCTATATTTTTTAATTTATGTATGTTGTATTATACAAAATGCATTATTTCTACCACAAGTAGACCATATAAGGCCTACTGCTACTAAATAGGCACTGGTATGAATTTGACAATGTTTTTGATGCTCATGCAAAACTTTAATTATTACTTCACTTTAGTATATTAAATATTTTCAAGTTTTTGTTCAACATTTTTTGCAAAAGAGTGTCTCAATGCATTTGAAAATATACTTAAAACAAACTAAAAATGCATTTTAACATACCTTTTTCCTGGTAAAGTGTATTTGGGATGATAAAAATACACTTGAAGAGTATTAATGCTGGAAAAATGCAGAAAAAATACATTTGTTTCTGTTAGAAGTGTGTCTGGTCTGCATTTTTAAGTGTAATAAATGCACATCAAATGCAGATAAATACAATGCCAATACTGTTACATGTATTGAAATGGACATAAAATGCACTTGTTCTTGTAATTAAATGCTTTAGTGAATTGAAATAACCTTTTATAACGTTTTAACAATTAATAATACCTTTTTATATAAATTTTCTTTTGAAATGTGACACTTAATTGATTTTTGCACCACTAGTAAGAGATATAATTTGTGCTCATAATGCTTTATCATTACACTATATAATATCATTTGTTGTATGAAAATTACCCGTAAAATTCATGTGAAAGCTCAAGAGATCAATAGCAGCGTGCTATACCCTGCTCCTTTTTACATGACTTGATGGTATTTAGTCCCCAATTCTACATGGCCAAGGGCAAATTAATGTGCAGATTTGACAAATAAGTCATAACTGGGATCCAATAGGCAGACTTTCATATTACTTGTATTTAATTTAAATCATGATCTGAATTGCTCTTTGGCAAATCTTCGTTGGTCACAGTATTCAACTGAATTTTGTTCACGTTGTATTGATTATATTTTCAATATTTATCAGACAACATATTTTTTCAAAAGTTTAACATGATTGCTTGGTTAATTTAGAAACAAGATCAATGCATCATAACATAAAATGAAAAAATGTGTAATAGTAAAAATGGCAGCAAAAAAGCACTAGATTATCTGCCTTAAATCTGAGACGTTATGTTGATGTATTGGAATTTCTCATAGTCGCATGCATGAGTGTTGTCAATGTCACAATACCAATTAAAGCCTATAATTTACTAAAACAATTTGAAGTTTGATGTGTGTTTTTTTCAAGATCTGTTATATATATATATATATATATATATATATATATATATATATATATATATATATATATATATATATATATATATATTGTTGAAAAGTTAACATGCAATAAGTTTACTGTAATTAAGTGACAAATAGTTTTACTGATTTGGTTGGATGCATATATGCAGATATATCATGGTTTGTGCAGAGGACAGTAGCAAAAACAAGAGCTGTCTCCGTAGGATGACATACGCCCCCGATAAACGCTTTGATAGAAGTTATGAGCATTTTTCAAAACCTAAACGCCGACCCTAAGTTCAAGGTCAAAGGGGTCAAAATTTGTGTGTGTATGGGAAGGCCTTGTCCATATACACATGCATACCAAATATGAATGTTACATCTGAAGCGACATAGAAGTTATGAGCATTTTTTCGAAACCTAAATGCAAAGTGTGACGGATAGACAGACGGACAGTGCGATCACTATATGCCCTCCTTTGGGAGCATAAATATGTGTTTCACATTGTTTTGGTAAATTAGTAATGTAGTTAAAAGAACAGAATCATCAATTATAAAGTTATTGATTATAAAGTGTTGCTGGCATATTTGATGCATTCATCTAACTATAAGAAGGTCCCTGTTTTATCCCCACTGGCACTGAGCGAGGGTTCTCAAAATCTTGAATAAGTACATATAGCGTCGAGAAAGCCTTGTTGATATGGGGGCTAAACACCTGAAATCAAAGCGACCCAGGTTAAAGGCCGAGGCCAAATAAATAAACCAGAGGCCGCATGAGCCTGCTATACTCTGAACAAGTATTGTTTCTTCTCAGAAAACTGGCTAAAGTGTCTTACTAAGCTTTAGACTTTGAGTTTCAGTGCAATCTATCTAAAATAAATTGGTTAAATTAAATAATAATTTGTAAAAAATAAGCATTCTGCACAAATTCAATTATTTACTTTACATGTGTGCATGAATCAATTCAGTCTTGATGGTTAGTGAACTATGTCAAAAGCACCATAGCTATGAAACACTTGTATTTTGAATATTGCAATGTTCCACAGAAATGATGCTGATGATAATTCTACACGATCATGACATGAAAAATGATGAATTATTAGATATATTTCTAAATTTCATATCCTCCAATAATTCGGTTATTCCACTACCTTCTTCTTCTTCTTCCATGTGATGTACTAATCTCACCCTGGAGCATACTCGTATATTTGTTATATACAAGGTGATCGTGAGAGTGCAGTTAAAAGAATAAAACATTAAATATTTATAATATGTACAGTCAGGAAAGCTCAATGTTTGAATTGGAGGCCGGCCAGTCCTTCCCTGAATGACTCTGGGGTCTATAGAACTGTGAGGTGCTTTGGAAGCTGGTTCCACAATCGAGCTCCAGAGATAAAGAAGGAGTGGCGGTAGGTGTCTGTTCTGCAGTAGGGTATCCAGTAACGGAACACTGCACCATCCATGTCTTCGAGACCACGCCCTGTTGTAGATGTGATGGATCGCCGGAGAGGATCGGTGGCTGGAATGTCGAGAAGACCATTTGTGATCCGATACATCATCAGGAGTTTAGAGTGCTGGCGGCGGAGTTCTAGGGTAGGTAGCCCAAGGTCTGCGATCATCTGGCTAGTGCTGCTTGTAGTCCTGTAGTTGCCTGTGATGAATCGCGCTGCTCTTCGCTGTACAGCCTCTAACTCTTGAATACATGCCTGTGTGTGAGGGTCCCAAGCTGCTGATGCGTAGTCGAGGACAGGTCTGACTAGTGACTTATAGCACTGCAACTTTATGTCTTTTGGGCAGCTTGAGAGGTTTCTGCAGAGGAAGGCGAGAGAGTTATTGGCAGACTTAGTGCGGCTGTCCACGTGTGGTTTCCAGGAAAGATCACTGGCAATTGTCACGCCTAAGTACTTTCCTGTCTTGACTAAGACCAGCTGGTGCCCGTGGATGCTGTAGTCTGCTTGAGTCGGGGTTCGCTTTCTTGTGATCCTCAGTACCTCACATTTGTCTGGGTTGAAGGACATCTTCCAAGTTGTTTCCCACTCCTGGAGGGCATTGAGGTCATTCTGCAGTATCTGTGCATCCTCTGGAGACTTAATCTTCCTGTACAGAAGACTGTCATCCGCGAATAGCCTTGTTGTGGATTGAACTTTGGAGGGCATGTCGTTGATGTACACCAGGAAGAGCAAGGGTCCTAACACCGAGCCTTGAGGGACACCTGAAGTTACTGGTGCTGGTTTTGACTGTACGCCCTCGACCTGTACCTGTTGACTTCGGTTTGAGAGGAAGCTTTTAATCCAGGTGAGAACGTTTCCACTGATGCCGTAGTGCTTCAGTTTCACAGCAAGGTGTTCATGCGGAACCTTGTCGAACGCCTTGCTGAAGTCAAGTAAGATGGCGTCTATCTGCTCACTGTAGTCAAGAGCTGACGAGAGGTCCTGTAGGGTCAGGAGAAGTTGTGTCTCACATGACCGGCGCTTCCTGAACCCATGCTGTGCGTCTGACAGAATGTTCAGGTCTTCCATATGCTGCATTATCTGGCTGTGCATAATGTGCTCAATGATTTTGCAGCAGACAGAGGTTAGGGAGATAGGCCTGTAGTTGGCAGGTGTGCTTTTGTCGCCCTTCTTGAATATTGGAGCCACCAATGCTTGCTTCCAGTCATCAGGCACACAGGCTTGTGACAGAGAGGCCTGAAAGATGAGGGTCAACATAGGTGAGAGTTCACTCGCAAATTCTTGAAGGAACCTTGTAGGGATGGCATCAGGTCCTGTTGCCTTGTGTGGGTTCAGATTCCGCAAGAGTTTGTGTACACCCTCATTTCCGATGTCGAAGGTTGCCATTGAAGGGTGTGGTGTACCGCTCATCTTTGGGTTGTTACTTGAGTCCTCTTCTGTGAACACACTTGTAAATTGCTCATTCAAGATTGCAGCCTTAGACATTGGGTCGTTATACAAGAGTCCATCTTGTTTCAGGGGGGCAATACCACTGCTGTCACATCTTCTTGTTTTGATGAAGGAATACAGCTTCTTAGGGTTGCGATCTTCAGATACGGTATCGCTGATGCAAGTGTTGTATGCCATTCTACACTCGTATTGGACTGTCTTTTGCAGCTGTTTATATCGAGTGAGGTCTTCTGGTTTCCCTGTATGTTTGGATCTCTTGAGGGCCCTCTTCTTTTGTCTTGATAGGCGCTTGATTTTTCGGTTCACCCAGGGTTGGTTGAAACGTTGAGTTGCGAGTTTGGATGGAACATGTTCTTCTATGGTGTTGATACAGAACTGCTTAAATTCATTCCAAAGAGTGTTGATGTCTGTATCCAAGTTATGTCTGTTGAGGAAGATGTCGCGAAATTTGTTAATGGTTGTTCGGGTGGTGGCAAGGTCAGCATGTTTCCAAAGCAGAATCTTTCTCTGAGGTGGTTTGGCTCTGGGAACACGTGTTGAGGCCTGCACAAATACAATGTCATGGTCACTGACGCCGGGGACTGGCTTGATCTTCTCTACCAGTGATGGCCTATTTGTTATGAAGAGGTCAAGGATGTTGTTACCTCTTGTTAGAAATGTTACGTACCGTTCTGCCCCCAGGTCAGCAATCATGTCACGAAAGGTTTGGTTAATCTTGCTGGAGTAAGAATAACCATTGATGGAATTGTTATTCCAATCGATGTCAGGCAGATTGGCGTCACAAGCAATCCATATTATAGCGTCTGAGTTATGTTGATGAAGGTTGCTGATTACAATTCTCATTTCTTCCATGTATGTGTGATCGCTGTTAGGTGGTCTGTATAGTGATCCGATGATCAGGGTTTGCTTGCCAGGGCATTCGAAAAGTGCAGCACATAATTCAGTCTGAGTTGTCAGTGCCATTTCAGTTCCAACTATGCTGTCCTTGACTTCTATTATCACTCCGCCATAGTGGTTGTTTGGTCTGTCACGTCTGGCAACGAAGTGGTACCCTACAGGGAGAACTTCTCTTTCAAAATAGCCGTTGTGCAACCATGTTTCACAGCCAATAACGATATCGGGATTGGATTCTTGGAGGAGTAGCCAGAATTCAGATCGTTTGGCTCGCATGCTCTGGAAATTGATCAGCAATATCCTAAATGATGCTTGTGCTCGTGCACGTTGTCTGGTATTCCTGGCAGGGGACGAGGAAAATTGTGGCGGGCCCGATGACGACTGTACAGAGCTGAAGCTTGATGTCTGAGTATCAAGTGGGCTTGAGTTTTGGCTTTGGTGACTGTGGCTACCATAGGTAATGTAGGAGTTCTCTGTCGCTACAGAGGTGTTGATGGAGTCAGCAGTTGCTGAGTTAAACAGAGAAGTTGAGAAATTTGGCAGGCCGCAACAAAAACAGACCCAGCTAGTGTCTTGTATGCCCTGGAGAACAGCAATGGGCATGTTCAGGCATTTGGTGTGGAACCAGGTATCACAGGAGTCACAACATACAGCATTCTGGTTGGATTTGCAAGGTTTTTGGCACTCACCACAGGGGAATCTGTATGTTGGGCCTGGGTTAGGGTGGCAGTCATTAGATTGTGTGATCCTGTTGTGGAAGTAAGATTCAAGACCTGGATATGTCGAATCAGCTGGTGGTCTTAGCTGGACAAGGAATAAGAAGTAAGAACATGTATGAAGATTCATTTCAGGAGATGTGCTTTCTTTCTCAGATTAATGTATCAATCGTTGATATCCGAAATGTTCGTCCGAAATATGTGATACTATTGACAAGACCGTTTTTGCAGGTGTTAAGCTGGTCATAGTTATGCTTCGCTTCGTGGAACAGATGGATGGTAGAAGTGGATGCTATCTGGAGACAAACAAATGAGTACCTGACCGAAACCCCCCTAAAATAAACCCTTTTCGTTAACAGAATAGTAGATTGCGCCTCACGATCACCTTGACCTTGACCCTTACCAGTTCACATGCTTCGTACACAGTTGAAAATAACACTATTCCACTCAAAAACCGTGACACATGTACTCAATTTTTCAACTTTTCGCAATTAAAATTGTCTTCTACTGTTATTGTTGTTCTTGTTCTTTTGAAAGTAGTTCGAAAGATGGCGACTATTAACCCAGAGATTAATTTATGAAATAAATCGTCTGCTGATCCAGATTGATTTATGAAATAAATCGTCTGCTGATCCAGAGTGGAATAAACGATATGTTATAAGCGGTTACATGACACTTGGAGGGATACACAATGATTTAGTGTTATGTAACCTTAATTCACAATTTGTGTCGTTTAACCTTATCGCATTATATTGTTTTAAGTGTTCCATTCTATTACCAAAGGACCACACACCACAGTAAGGTTGAGATCTATTGCTCGTGCAGGTTTTGAACATTTTATTTGATTAGCTCTGTAGTTATAGAACCTGGGCACGTTATCACCCGTGAGTGTTGGGCCTTAAACCCGATGGCTATACTTATCGGCAAACAACGGTTTTAACCCTATTCCCGACGGCTATATGAAGCCTTTACGCAGCCAGCGGTTTGGACCTTATACCCTACGGCTATATGTGACTTATACGCAGACAGTGGTTTTGACCTTATACCCGACGGCTACATATTACCTGTACGCAGAATAGGGTTTGGACTTCACACCCGACAGCTATATTTGACCTGTACGCAGCCAGCGGTTTGGACCTTATACCCGACGGTTATATTTGACCTACACACAGACAGCTGTTTGGACCTTATACCCGACGGTTATTTTTGACCTACACACAGACAGCTGTTTGGACCTTATACCCAATGGCTATATAATATGAGACCTGTACGCAGACACCGGTTTGGACCTTATACCCGACGGCTATATTTGACATACACACAGACACCGGTTTGGACCTTATACCCATATATATAAGGACACGTACAGCCATCGGGTATGAGGTGCAAACCGCTGTCTGCGTAAAGGACACGTATCCTTTACGCAGACAGCGGTTTGGACCTTATACCCGACGGCCATAGCAAACCTACACACAGACAGCGGTTTGAACCTTATACCCGACGACTTTGTGAGACCTATACGCAAAGAGCGGTTTGGACCTTATACCCGACGACTTTATTTGTCCTGTGCGCAGACAGCCGTTTGCACCTTATATCCGACGGCTATAAGTGACCTAAACAAGGTCAGTGGTTTTAACCATATACCGGATGGCTATATTTGACCTGTACGCAGTCAGCGGTTTGGACCTTATACCCGACGGCTAAATGTGACATATACGCAGACACCGGTTTGGACCTTATACCCGACGGCTAAATGTGACCTTTACGCAGACAGCGGTTTGGACCTTATACCCGATGGCTATACGTGTCCTTTACGCAGACAGCGGTTTGGACCTTATACACGACGGCAATTTAAGGCCTTAACGCAGACAACGGTTTGGACCTTATACCCGACAGCTATTTGTGTTATGTACGCAGACAATGGTTGGGACCTTATACCCGACGGCTACATGAGACCTTTACGCAGACAGCGGTTTGGATCTTATACCCGACGTTTATATGTGTCCTGTACGCAGACAGTGGTGTGGGCCATATACCCGATGGCTATATGGGTTATGTACAATGAGAGCGGTTTGGACCTTAAATCCGACGGCTATATGAGACCTTTACGCAGACAGCGGTTTGGACCTTATACCCGACAGCTTTCTAGGATCTATACAATGAGAGCGGTTTGGACATTGAATCCGACGGCTATATGAGACCTATATGCAAACATATTTTGGACCCTATAAACTACGGGTATATGGGACATATACCCACAGCATATATTGGTAGGTTCTATATCCAGCACGGAATGTGGGACATATATCCAGTCCAGATATATAACTCGCTAATATAGTACTGGCTTGATACGGCATTACTTATATACGAGCATGGGGTAGTAGGATATACCCGCTATATAACTCGCTAGTATAGTACCGGCTTGATACGGCATTACTTATATACGAGCATGGTGTAGTAGGATATACCCGGTATATAACTCGCTAGTATAGTACTGGCTTGATACGGCATTACTTATACGAGCATGGGGTAGTTGGATATACCCGGTATAAGACTCGTTTACCAGCATGGGGTAGTAGGATATACCCGGTACATAACTCGCTAGTATAGTACTGGCTTGATACGGCATTACTTATATACCAGCATGGGGTAGTAGGATATACCCGGTAAATAACTCGCTAGTATAGTACTGGCTTGATACAGTATTACTTATATACCAGCATGGGGTAGTAGGATATACCCGCTATATTACTCGCTAGTATAGTACTGGCTTGATACGGCATTACTTATATACGAACATGGGGTAGTAGGATATACCCGGTATATGACTCGCTAGTATAGTACTGGCTTGGTACGGCATTACTTATATATAAGCATGGGGTAGTAGTATATACCCGCTATGACTCGCTAGTATAGTACCGGCTTGATACGGCATTACTAATGTACGAGCATGGGGTAGTAGGATATATCCGGTATATGACTCGCTAGTATAGTACTGGCTTGATACGGCATTATTTATATACGAGCATGGGGTAGGAGGATATACCCGCTATATAACTCGCTAGTA
The DNA here is from genome assembly GCF_020536995.1 of Dreissena polymorpha. Classification (NCBI taxonomy): domain Eukaryota; kingdom Metazoa; phylum Mollusca; class Bivalvia; order Myida; family Dreissenidae; genus Dreissena; species Dreissena polymorpha. The sequence continues at coordinate 5,897,769 of NC_068369.1, forward strand.
TAGTACTGGCTTGATACGGCATTACTTATATACGAGCATGGGTAGTAGGATATATCCGATACATGACTCGCTAGTATAGTACTGGCTTGATACGGCATTACTTATATACGAGCATGGGGTAGTAGTATATACAATGGCTGTTTGTAAAACATGCATGCCCCCCATATGGGCTGTCCGTTGTAGTGGCAGCCATTGTGTGAATACGTTTTTGTCACTGTGACCGTTAACCTAGTGACCTGAAAATCAATAGGGGTCATCTGCCAGTCATGATCAATGTTCCTATGAAGTTTCATGATCCTTAGTTTCATGATCCTAGGCCTAAGCATTCTTGAGTTACCTTCTTGAAACCATTTTATTATTTGGAATAACTGTGACCTTGACCTAGTAACCTGAAAATCAAGATGGGTCATCTGCCAGTCATGATCAATGTACCAATGAAGTTTCATGATCCTAGGCCTAAGCGTTCTCAAGTTATCATCCGGAAACCATCTGATGGACGGACCGACCGACCGACATGTGGAAAACAATATACCCCCTCTTCTTCGAAGGGGTGCATAATTAGAGAGCGGACACCATGCTCAAAGTTTAAAACGCACTAAGTGACCCCTTGGCCTTGATTTTGACCCGGCATTACCCATATTCGAACTTGACCTAGACATCATATAGATACAACATCTGACCAAGTTTGGTGAAGATCGGGTAAAAACAACTTGAATTAGAGAGCGGACACTTAATACGGACCGACAGACAAGACAGGCAGACGGACCGACAAACTTCGTTTGTGGGGGTATAAAAATGTATTAATAATGCTACTGGTATTTCATTTCTGCGTATTTTAGTCTTATATACAATATGTAAAGTTTCTATTAAGTGCATTATTCCAATTTACTATTCATGACACTAACTTCTACGTTATAAACAAATACTTTCAGATCATTTGCTGTTATTTGTAACTGAACGAGCAAAGAAAAAAATCTTACGTTTTGAATAACTAATAAATCCTTCCAACAATAAGCATTTTTCCTTGTGACTTGACTTTCACCGGGAATCAAACCCAGATCTCCGACTTACTTAGTAAGTCGGCATGTTTTCTTTACACCATGAAAGCGATAAGTTGAAGGAAAAAGCTAATCATTATGTACACAAAATATATTTAACGGATAAAATTTTTAGAAGTCTTTTTCCTACAAGTCTGTATTAACCATTTGACCCCCATGGCATGGCCAGTTTTATGCTAACACAATTGTGTTTAGTTTTACGACATTTACACGATGCTTTGCTGAATACCAAATATCTAAACAGTCAGATTCATAGATAATTTTCCACTTTTTACATATAAGGAAAACAAGATACTACAAAGCAGGGTTAATTAAATTTGGACTTGCTCACATTTTGGCAAAATGACAATTTTCCAAAACAATCAAATTATAGAACAAGAGCCCTAAGGTGCTCAACTGTGACCAGAAGTAACTAAACTATTCTGAGAGGGTGTAGTTTAGAATAATAAATGAACTTGATGAAAAATATGTAATTTGTAGACAAATAATTATTTATAAATTTGACTTTGCTTATCATTACAGCAAATGTTTTGACAAACTTTAAACAAGATGTGTTTGTGAAACACAATGTCCCCCTATATGACGTTTGACCTTGTAGGATGACCTTGACCCTTCACCACTCAAAATGTGCAGCTCCATGAGATACACATGCATTTCAAATATAAAATTGCTAGCTTCAATATTGCAGAAGTGACATTACATGATCAATTTTGACCCATATATTTGACCTTGAAGGATGACCTTGACCTTTCACCACTAAAAATGTGCAGCTCAATGAGATACACATGCATGCCAAATATCAAGTTGCTATCTTCAATATAGAAAAAGTATTCATAAAATAAGCGATTTGGGCCACATATATTCGACCTCTGACCTTGAAGGATGACCTTGACCTTTCACCACTCAAAATGTGCAGATCCATGAGATACACATGCATGCCAAATATCAAGTTGCTATCTTCAATATTGCAAAAGTATAATAAAATGAGCGATTTTGGACACATATATTTGACATCTGACCTTGAAGGATGAACTTAACTTTTCACCACTCAAATTGTGCAGCTCAATGAGATACACATGCATGCCAAATATCAAGTTGCTATCTTGAATATTGAAATACTGCAAAAGTGTACATTAAATGAGCGATTTTGACCCATATATTTGTCCTTTGACCTTGAAGGATGACCTTGACCTTTCACCACTCAAAATGTGCAGCTCCATGAGATACATATGCATGCAAAATATCAAGTTCCTATCTTCAATATTGCAAAAGTTATTGCAAATGTTAAAGTTGGCGCAAACCAACCAACCAACAGACCAACCAACAGACAGGGCAAAAACAATATGTCCCCCACTACTATAGTGGGGGACATAAAAAAGGAACACAATTTTAAATGCAACTTCCAGTGTTTACAAGCTTTTTTTAATTTGACATTTTGACCCACTTTTTGACGTTATGTGATCCAGTTTCAAAGTCAGCTGAGATTACATTGGGCCAAATGCTCTGATCATCTTTCATGAAAAATGCACATAAAAAGGGCCAATTGTGTGTTAACAAGGTTCTACTCTAGCACATTAAGAAAAACTGTCATGTCCACTGGCAGCCATGTTAGTCTACAAACCGGAACCAGTTACAAACTCGACAACTGAGCTATCATTAGAATAAATATTCTGACCAAAATTTATGGAGATATGGCTAAAAATGTCACTTCTAGAGAATTTACAAGGTTTCATTATAGCCATATAAAGACAATTGCCTTGTGCTCTAGTGGATATGTTTTTTGAATAGACATAAAAATTTCGAAACTGGACTGAGCCATCATTTGAACAAATATTCGACCAAAATGCATGAAGATTGGAAAAAAAACAGTGACTTCACTAGTGATCAAAAGGTTTCACTATAGCTATATAAGGAAAACTGCCCAGCCCTGTTACATACGGTCATTTATGAAGTTCCACAACTGTTGTCGTACGTTAAACAGTTTTCTAGATAGTAATTTCCCACTATTTTTTCCATCAGTGCAGCTTATGATCAACAATTAACTAGTCACTTCCACTTTAAACCTGTCCACTGTAAACACAAGGTTTACTGTTTTGACCTTTTTATACTTTTTATTTCTTATTGCTTTTGAAATATCATCTTAGATATAATGTTATAATGTTCGCATGTATCTCCAATTATATTCTACAACACCGGTTCAATACATTGAGCTGTACACTATAAATGTAGGGACTAAAATATGATGATAACATTTCTCATTTCTTCTTCTTGTCAATCACTCAAATGGAAACACTGGCCCCTGTGGTACACATTCTTTTTGATCAGCATGTTTTGTCTGCCAAACTGAAAAAAATAATAATCACAAATAAACATTTTAAAGAGAAGTGTAATGCCCCAACACTAATCTTTAGTTTCAAAACAATTGTAATGTCCAAACAAAATTAAACTAAAATACCAAAGTGTGCAAATTCAAATGCTTTTTACTTTGAGCTAATAGAGAGAGTTATACAGACAACAAGACATTTGCACATGGTGAATACTTGTGTTATTTGGATAAGGCATTACCATAATATAGTCTGAGCAGTAGTAGGACGCAATGCATGCCTCTCCAACCGCTCAACTATTGTGACTGCTAGATGATGATTTCAGCTGAGGAGGTAAACAAAAATGAGCAAGGGCCAAAATTTGTGTGCGTATGGAAAGGCCTTGTCCATATACACATGCATACCAAATATGAATGTTATATCTCAAGGGACATAGAAGTTATGAGCATTTTTCAATATCTAAACGCAGATTTCGAAACCTAAACGCGGACCCTAACTTCAAGGTCAAGGTCACAGGGGTAAAATTTTTTGTGCGTATGGAAAGGCCTTGTTCATATACACATGCATACCAAATATGAAGGTTATATCTCAAGGGACATAGAAGTTATGAGCATTTTTCAAAACCTAAACGCAGATTTCGAAACCTAAACGCGGACCCTAAGTTCAAGGTCACAGGGGTAACAATTTTTGTGCGTATGGAAAGGCCTTGTGCATATACACATGCATACCAAATATGAAGGTTATATCTCAAGGGACATAGAAGTTATGAGCATTTTTCAAAACCTAAACGCAGATATTGAAACCTAAACACGGACCTTAAGTTCAAGGTCAAGGTCACAGGGGTAAAAATTTGTGTTCGTATGGAAAGGCTTTGTCCATATGCACATGCATACCAAATATGAAGGTTATATCTCAAGGGAAATAGAAGTTATGAGCATTTTTCGAAACCTAAACGCAAAGTGTGACAGAAATACGGACCGACAGACGGACAGTCTGATAACTATATGCCCCCTTTTCTTTGAAAGGGGGCATAAAAATTGTTTCAGACTTGCACATTTTTGTTGCAGTTATGATATTTGTGAGAAAACAGTTATACCTAACATTAACAACCTGAAAATGATAAATCGTTGCAAAGCAAAACAATTGAATAATTTGGAGTTCTGTTGTCGTTTTTTGTGACACTACGAGCTTTGCTTATAGAAACTAAAAGTATAAAATATTGTATGAGCATGGATGGCCGTCTTAGCGTTAGACTTTTACTCCAGAGGTCAGTGGTTCGAGCCCAGATGAGGATTACTTTTTCTTTTAATTTGTTCTTGTTTTTTAATTGAGCTTTTTAGATTAAATGTTTACATTTATAAATATAACGCATTTAATGACAAACTTCAATACATGCCATAATCTGTTATAAGGTCCCTTAAATACCAAGATGAGTATCAAGGAACCTGAGTGAAACATTTTATTTTATTTCGGATATATACAGGACTTCTTATTGGAAACAAAAAGTTTGCTCGATTCTTGAATGACTTACAAAAATGTTCATCAAATCAAGTAGGTTCGTTTATTCTTCGTCTGTTGTCCCATCTCGCCAACAGTCAACCAGCTCCCTCCAGGCTTGTCAGTTCCAGGCGAGTCTCTCTAGCTGCCCCCATTTTGGCCCATCTGCTTAGAATCTGCATCCAGGTCACGGCGCCAGGTGTTACTGTATTTGAAATAAAGTAGGTTGGATGCCATTAAATGTGACTTTAAACACCATAATGACAGACAAAATTACAGGTTTATTTCCCTTCAATTAATAACAAGCAAATTCATTGAATTTATATCCCCCGCTAATTAGCTTCTGGACACAAAAGTGTTATATTTGACACTCAGGTAAAAAAGCATTTTTTTAGGTTCGAAGGGCCATAACTCCGTTATTAACAGATAGTGTACAATGCCATTTGGCATGCATCATCCTCTTATCTATACATATACTCATACCAAGTTTCAATGAAATCCACCAAAGCACTTCCAAGATATGGCTCCCAACACAAAAGTGCCGGATGGATGGAAAGACGGGCGGACAAGGCCAAAACAATATCCCTCCGCCTATTGCAGGGTGATAATAACATGAATGTAAATTAAAGCCAGCACATATATGAATTAACTGCCTAGATGGGTGTATTAAATATAATTTAGGGCTGTACAATACTTACTGATATGTGAGCATATATTTACTTTTAGTAAATATAAATAAATGTAACAGTAATACTTACACACTTGTGACTGTGAGTTTATACATGTAACTAAACTTCCTTTATAATTTTATAACAGTTTTTTTATTCCTGCCATAGTATCAGTGTCCGACAAATTTCTTATTTTTCAGGTAGCCCACTGGGCTACCAATAAAAATATTTGGTAGCCCATAAAATTTTCCTACAAAATGATAAGAGGCAGGTTTTCATCTTTATTTTATTTCTTCATTTACATGTACATAATATGTATACATACATATACATAAAACAGCAAGTAGTCTGATGTACATGTAGTCAATATCGTAAATTAATGTTACAGTACAGGCACCGTGTAATTAAATGTAAATGTACCAAAGAAAAGCATATACTACATGTAGATATTACATGTATGTGCACATGTATGTGTACTTAAATTCGGACAGCACGTTAAGTCGTAAACGTAAATAAAGCGTTTAGATGATCAAAACGATTGACTCGTATGGTGTTAATCAATTTAATTGCCCTTTTTAACAACAAATACCGAGTTTCAAGAAATCAAGAGTATTAAAGCATTTATATACTTGTGTCCGACTTTAAGTACTGTCCGAATTTACGTATTGCATCCGTATGTTACGACACTTGTGTGCAGTCAGTATACAATACAATAATTGTTTCAATAATGAAGGAACTCGTGTTTACATGATATTTTATGACAATGCCAAATAATTCGCGATATACTTAATGTACTTAAGTTAAAATTCACAACGAAACTTTTAATGGAAATTAAATGATCTCAATGTTGTACCCGCTACGAAATTTTTTATTTACAAATACATACACCCACGCCAATTTTCATACGCTTTTTACCAGGACAAAGAAATTCATTTCTTAAATGTAGAATTTTGTAACCTAAAATAGCTGTACACAACGCTTGCAAACCATGGCAGGTTATTTACGCATGTTGCAATACAACGGTCCTGATTGGGAGCTTATTTCATCATTTCTTTAAATAGAACCATATGCCGAAATTCATCTGACACTTTAGACAATTTCAAACGTTTGTGTAAACTGTTTATCAGGGTTCGCCAAAACTTGAAAAATCTGTCAGTCATTCGGACTGACAGACTTGAAATTTGTGTCAGTCCGAATCAGTTTCTGTCAGTCCCACTGTCCGACTAAACTATAACGGCAAAACACAACAAAAGAGAGTACCTTTTTGATGTTAATTGGTTTTGATCACATTAAAATACAATAAAAACATGTCCACAGTCGATATAATTAAACAATTATTATATTTATAATAAACCACATATAAACCAAAGGTATTCTTTTTAGAATCTTTTTGTCAAACTGTTTTTTAGCCTGCACAGCTCTACAAATCCATGTTCTTGAAAAGTTAGGGTGACATCCAATCAAATTTGACTTAATTGCACACAGCCATTCACACTACTTTGGATGACTTCAATTTCTGATATTAGCCGATTTCACATGTTCTTAAACAACACCTATTGTTAAAATATTTTCTCTTAGCTGAGGTGGTTGATTTCCAGGTTCAATTAAATGAATGTCTTTCACACCTATTTCTTGATAGAAAGAACCATGATAATTAACACCATCCATTCTTGTTGTCTGAAATAACACAAAACATATTGCTACAAACTATCAACAACACATCAAAACATAAATATCCTTATGTCCGAATTTTAAAATATCCGAAATATAGTACATCGGGTGAAAAATCTAATTTTGATTTTAGAAATTGTTGGTGTGTAAATTAAAATATATCTTTCCCAGAACAATATAATAATGAAACTATTTAACAGAAATGCTCACAAATGCCTGTTGAAACAAGTGTTCATGCGTTTTTTGTTGTGGAGAAATTAAATGGAACAAATAAAATGGCGGACGCACCCGGTTGCTTTTTTTTAACAAAGACCGTTGATTTTGAACTCGCATGTGATAGTCAATTCTAATCCAACTTTAAACATCAAAACATCAAAATGAAGGTAAGAAAAAAAGGATTTTGACAGAAGTTGAACGAAAAGCATTTACCTTCTATTAATCCAATAGCATATTATAAACTTTGAGTGATCTTTTTGAAACCATTTTTCATCCGATTGTGTCGGTCAGTCGGACCGATTATCTTAAATCACTTGTCGGTCCTTAGAAAAATTTACCGGTCAGGACCTGCGGACCGACGGTTTTGGCGAACCCTGGTTTATGACTCTTATTGTCTATAAAACCCACCCATAATTTGGTTTTAAAAATATGAATCGGGTATATATGGGATTATTGATAAACAGTCGATTAATCCAATTAATTGACAATGCAAACATATTAGCAGGTGTTAACCGCGTTCACAAAGTTGTCATTAATATTCATTTTCGGTTTCGTTGCCGTTTTGAAGAATCCGCTATTGTTTTGATTTATTTAATGTTTGGCTTCCTTCGATATTTAACGACATCAAAAACGTTGTCGCTATTTCTCATTGTTGCGGTAAACAAAGAATTCCAAACTGCGAAATGATGTTGCATCATGTGCGCCAACTATCCAACCGGCTCTCATTATATTATTAGCAGACGACAAATGTTGATTCTGATTGGATGATTAAAATACACTGTTACTGTTTAAGACATTACCGCAAGTGATCGGTGACTGATTAGATAATTGATTGCACTTTGTTATCGGATTATAAGCAATACACAGTGTACAAACACATGGTCAGCGTGTTTATTCTACGTATGTCTGCCAATAAACCGGGCTACCGCTCTTATAGATTTATAGTAGCCCGGCGGGCGTCAGCTGGAAAATTTCAGTAGCCCGATGAAAAATTTCGGTAGCCCCCGGGCTCCGGGCAATGGATTTGTCAGACACTGCATAGTATAAAGAAGTCACTTGCTCAATAACACATTTAAGCATGAGCTGTTTTTTTTAATCTGCATACATAAGAAAACATCGAAAAAAAACACAAGAGGAGCATGTATCCGAAAGTAAATTACGTCCGAAATCAGGCAAGTTAAGCATGCGCGAAATTCACCAAAACATCGATTAAATATGGTTTAAACAGAATCATATGTAAAACGTGAATGATAAATTAAACATTATCCAACAAAAGCATGCAGCTTTAACCAAAAAACAACAGCAAAAATCAGCAATATAGCGATGTTGTTGAATAACTCGGCGAAGGCTAGCAAGAAGAGAATTTTCCAGGGGAAACAACTAAAAAAGTAATGCAAACGGATTTAAATGGCTCATGCACGAAAGTTTATAATATAGCAACAACACATGATTTAGCTATAGAATTAGAATGCGAAAGATTTTTTTTAACTATAGACGAGTTAATTGTTATTGTTTACATTCGGGATTTTTCGCGCATGCGCACTGACTGGTTGGCAAAAACACTGGTTACAGTAACGTAAAACATGTATAAAGGGCTTTTGTTTAGTCAATTAAACGATAAAAAATCCGAAATAAACATTACAACTCTTATACAATAGTGCAAATATATCATATTTAGTACCAATAAATAAATGTATCATCATATGTATAATTTCCTCTTTATAAAAATACAAATTAGTTATTAGCATCAGAGTAAACGTGGTCGGAAGACTAAATACTGACAATACCACACAACAAAACAATAAATTAGCCGTATTCTTTTTTTATAGTAAGACTTTAAAAAATGATATTTAAAAACTTATAAAACATATATTAATTTGATTTTAACTATAAACGGTGTGGATATTGTTATTGCTCATCAGCGATCGAAAGTGTATTATAAGAGGCGCATTTGATCAATTATAAAACAAAGCCATTAAAAACGGAATACATTACAATCGTTAAATGTTGTGGTAATTTTCTTTTCCATAGAATGAATTTTCGTTTAGTTTCCATTGAATTACAATATTAATAAATTTTAATATACAAATGAAAATAAAACCTGCATCTTGTGCAAATTGAACTGTCTTTGCATGTATATTGAAATCTCTTAACAAGTAATAAGGAGTGATACATTTAACAATCTAGCATTTTATGATAAATATATATATTAATTTAATTTATTTTACACAAATATTGTTTATCCATTGTGATTGCTTGGTTTCATGATGGTGTTACGTGCAATGCAAGAACGTACAATCTTTACACTAAATTGACGAGTTTAAATTTGCCGGTACCCGCGGTAAATACATCAATTGTTTAGCAGTAATATTGAACAATATTTTAAATTTAATGTTATAAAGCACTGTATTATTATGATTAAACTGGCTTACATATAAATACGCATGTTCTTGTTAATCCGTTTCAGACAAATATCTTCTTTTTTTAATTTGTTAAATTATTTACTAAAGCAAATGTTACGTATTTTGGCTTTAATATTTGGCTTGCTCAATATGACTGCTCAATATGCCAAGAGATGGCATGGAGGTATCATAAAGTCTGCCACATGTGGTCTATGCAGGGACCCAATTAAAGTATTGGTCACTATGTTTATGACACCGGCATGTTTTCTGTGTAATTGTCTGGGCAGTCTCCGATCATAACGAGATAATAGTTTCAAAATTGGTGTGCACAATTAAATAAAACAATGAGATTTATTAATTTATTTGTTGTGTAACAAGGTAAGTCTGTACAGATATATTAAGATTAAAATCAGTTACTATATGTTGCGCACAAAAAGCGATCTATTTGATGTTTGTTTTCATCCTTATTTGTGTTTTTTCATTAAATTTAATTTATTCTAAAAGAATTTCCATTTTTGAAATTTTGTATCTAAAATGGACGTGAAGATGCGTTTAGTAGAGATTTTTGTGGTAACCACATAACGAGCTCGTAGATAGTGTACGTTCCACTCCATAGCTCGTTTTTAGTAAACACAAATAATAACAACAATATAATCGTTCCAAAAATGAATTTCCACGCATGCTTATGTTTTATTCAGACATAAATAGTAAAATTATATTTGATACAGTTCATGAGTATCAATAAAAACGATGATAATGTCAACCTTCTCTATATGCGCTTATAAGAATTCCACCTCCTTTTGCCAACCAGTGGGCGGAGTCTAAACTTTGCAGGTGCGTGTGACGTCACGCGTTAACTCGTCTATTACTCGAAGATTCCTTAACTAAATAAAATATCAATAAAAGTTAAAACTTTGAGTTTGACCTACTTAGCAATCAATGGTCAAAACAACCTCGAAATAGCTTTTTCTTCATGTCAACAATACAATTGTTAAGTTAATGTTGACGTAATACTAATAATGATAATACTATCCATATTCTCTACCTAGAATATTCATCATATTAAAATATCCAATAAATGTAGTATATTTCTTTTCACGCTAACAATTCAAGATGGCTTACAATCGGTTTTGCTTGGGCATGCGCATTGCAAGCCTATTTGGTTTGGTCCCGCCTTTTTCTCCATATATGGTCATTTGAGCTTGTGGACGGCCGTGGACCATCCACCTACAGTTACGATAAATTCTAAATGAATCACAGATTCACTGCGGTCTCTAGCGTTTTTCATACTTTAAATTAAAAATGCATAAATCTAACGTGTAATTTAGCATTCCATTGCATAAACCGATCAGTTATGTATATTTGGCCATTGAAAATATATCCTATCAGACGACATTGTTCTCATTTCCCGCCATTCTGTCAAACCACATTTGGTATGATGTCCGCATGCGCAATGGCCTAGTTTTGATATTTTCTGTAAACTATGTTAGTATGATCCGGGGTAAAAATAACCTGCTATGAATAAACATTTTTTTCACGCTAGAAATCAATCATTTTATATTTTTATTGTTTCTTTTGCTACAGTCAACAGAATGCCACCACCAATATCACCAAAACTGCACTAGAAATCCTCATTTAATTTGAAAGGTTTTACAAAGTGATTTTTAAAATAATTTTCTGGAATGTTTTTTGGCACTACTTGGACACAATATGTCAACAATTTTGCCTAAATGAAGTCATTACACCAAGTTCGCAAGATTACCGGACCCACTGACAGTTTGAACATGAGGTGAGTCATGTTTGTTTGAAATGAAATCGGACAGTTCCTCACTGAATTAATGACATATTTTTGTGTTAATAAGCACATGAAATTCTTATTTTCAAATTAAAATAAGATATTATATTGTCAATTTATACAAGAACATGTTTTCAAACCAATTGACCCTTAACTGCGCAAGATTATCGGACAGCATCGTAGTATGTTTTGTCTGAGAAATGACGTCACACTAGATACGTCATAAATTGCGTAATCATGTAAATGAAAATGATAAATACGGAAAGCTGGTTCTGTAATTAAGAAATAGTAAACTCCACTGAGGTCCCTATGGCATTATAGTAACCAGCCAGGCAGCCACAAATCGTATATGGACCGAAGCCGTAGGCTGAGGTCCATATACAGTTTGTGGCTGCCTGGCTGGTCACTATAATGCGATTGGGACCGAAGTGGAGTTTACTATTTCTTATATTACACCGAAGAGTTTCCCCTTAACCAGTGTACAGTGTTGTACGATTGTTTATGGTTTAGATCTCAAAGAGATGAACTGAAGAATTTCGCAGGAATAATGACGTCATTTCGTTAAAAAATGACGTCATTTAAAAGTAAAACAGTGCAAATTTATTGGTGTGTAACCCCGAACGGTCCATATACAAAAATAGTGACCGGTCCATATACTATTAGGTTCCTCTATCGCATTTTATAGACTGAAACCGGTCATATAGATATAGAAGGACCAATATCTCTGAGGTGTAATATTATATTTTAAAGAACAAAAGGATGATATATAATATAACCAAACCATTCATGGTGCGTCCCAATAAATCGCAAAGGTCAAATATAAGAGCATGATAATCGGCGCGTAGGAATACATACTTACTGTTGGGTCACGGTCACGTGATGCACTGCCGAATATCAACTAGTTTATCAGACCCTGCTTTATTTGGTCAATGTTTGCAACAGAGGCAGGATAATGTTGAATGTACAGAACGTCAAGTAGTTTGGACAGAACATAATGTTGTTACTACTTCGTGTATTGCTTTAACTTCTGCATACAATGACGAATGTACCGAACGTAAAGAAAATTGCACAAAGCATAATGTATATTCCACTGAAAATAATGATTTATGTACTGCAATCAACGTCAACAGTCATATGAAGTCAGTAATGGCGTTTCATATAGGTTTACCCAGCTGTTATCATTGGCACCAAATTTATATGGTGGGTGGAATACTGGTCGCGTTATAATAAATTTTACCCTAGAACCCTTCTCATGCCTCCCGCACGATCGCCATTCCCTATGATAAATATATGAAGCAATAGACCCAATTTAGGAATCGAATGGAAAACTGATAGTGATATAATAAGTGCTTATACAATTATCCGCGGAGTATAGGCCCTACCCCTCCGCCTCGACAACCACGAAACACGATACACGTGTGGTAACAGTATTAATATCTACGGTAATCATTTCGTTTTAAAAGTTTATTTTCTTACCCATACTATCAAATAGCATGAACCGAGAATACTTCGACACAATCAAACCAGCCAATGGCCGCGAGGATCTGTGGATGCAGATCAGCTGAGTACAATATTTTAAAGCATTTATTTAAGATCAAAACACATCACGTTTTATTCATTTTTGATTTATGTTGCTGATAGCAGTCTGAGTTGTTAATATATGAGTCGCGTTCTGGGAAAACTGGGCATAATGCATCTGCGTAAAGTGTCATCCCAGATTAGCCTGTGCATAATACCCAGTTTTCTCAGAACACGACTCATATGTATAACGACAATTTTAAGTGCCTCTAATATGGCCACTTTGCATTGCGGGCTGACGGATATTACATATTGTTCAATTCCCCTGGTATGTTTGCTGTGTTTAAGTTTCCGTTTAGTCTCTTAAAGGGGCCTTTTCACAGATTTTGGCATTTTTTAACTTATTCATTAAATGCTTTATATCGATAAATGTAAACATTGGATCGTAAAAGCTCCAGTAAAAAATCAAGAATAAAATTTAAAAAAGGAAAAGAACATTGCCCGGACCAGGTTTCGAACCAGTGACCCCTGGAGTCCTGCCAGAGTCCTGAAGTAAAAACGCTTTAGCCTACTGAGCTATTCCGCCGAGTACATATACTGGACGTATTTTATACCTTATATAAGCAATCTTCGTAGTTTCACAAAATTTAACGACAAAAACAGAACTCTCCAAATTATTCAATCGTTTCGCGTTGCAACGCTTTATAATTTTTAGGTTTTCAAATCGTCAAAAGATGCATATAATGGCTATATTAGACCATGGTAAATGTTCAGTATTACTGTTTCCTCACAAATATCATAACTAAAACGAAAATTTGCGAATCTGAAACAACTTTTTTCAATTTTGTCAATTTACCAAAGCGTGAAAAGATCCCTTTAATGTAGTGAATTTCTTACGGAATAATACGTGTCTATCATAGATTGTTGATTGACAATCGTATTAATATAAATCGTTGTGGTCATAACGGAACACCGTAGTTTATGGAACGGTAGAAGTAAGATGCGAAAATGACGTCATAAAAGCTTCATATTTCAATATGGCCGAAGGTTTGTTTACTATTTTAATGCGAATTTTGATAATAACTACAGTTTCAGCAATAGAAAATATAAATGATACAGGTAAGATATTTTAAAGCTAATTTTAAGCTTAAGAATGTAGAATATAATAGACTACTGTAATGCTTTTTCATTTTTTTTGCTGAAAACATCTGATGAAGAAAGGTAACATTTCATTGACTTGGTCTTGGGCTTGGCTAAAATCGTTTACATTGCACAATATTACAATAATGTCACACATGACAGTAAATAAGTATATTTAAATGATGAGATAAACTACATGAATATGAATCGTTACTTATTCGCATTGCAGTTAGGCGACAGAATTTAGGTTTCCGACGATTCATCGATACAGTTGTTTGCAAAACGATTGCAAAATCATTTAATTTTCTTCTTGTTATTTAAAATAAGTATAGCATTCTGATGTTAATTGTAAATAGTTGAAAGACGCTTTCACAAAGAGCATGCACATCATGGAATAGGCCACACTCCGTCGTTTACATATATTCCTGTTCGTCAATATGTGTTGACCAACAAGGATGTGACAATAATGTAGTGACGACACCATCTATGTATAGAATGCCTGTTCATAACCATTGAATTGTTGTTGTTTGTTACAGCAGTACAAAACAATTTTAAAGCCGGCCAACTCATTGACGACTCTCCCAATCGCCTATTGGACGCTCCTTTAGCGAAGTCTAGCACAAACTCGCAGTCAAGTACGTCACTACCAATGAACGAGTTCTTCCATCAATTATCATATCCACTGTCTCGATCAAAAAGAGAAAAAAGAAGATTTTCGTTGTCGAGGAATTCGAATTTTTTTCGACGAAATGAAAATTCTTGGGAAAGTCGAAGTAAAGATAAGTCGAATTCTGACAAGGAAAGTCAAAAACAGGACAAGCGAATGAAAGAATTGGAAACGGAAATAAGAAAAGTCGAACAAGATAAACATAAACTTAATGAACGTATAAAAAAGCATGGACCTTCGAAATCGAATGAAAAAGAAGAAAAAACGCTAGATTCCAAGCTGAAGAGGCTACTTGAAGAGAAAAATAAACTCGAAAGGGGAAAAACAGTATCTGGTATCGTATTGAATTACTATTCGATTGATTTACATATGAAATATTGTTCTTGATATCGGTTACAAACCATAGGCGGATCCAAGGGAGAGGGGGCGGAGGCCTAAAATCGCCAAAGTAAAGTCAATACATTTGATGTTTCACACTTAACAAGATCTAAATCATCTATTTAAACTCGTTTTTCTTCTTTTTCGTACACAACATTTCCCACTTATCACAGACGATCGCTAAATGTTTTAACTTTAGACTCTATGTCGCCCAGTTTTTCAAGTCGAACTTTGCGATTGTGATGTATCCTTCCTTTTGCATATTGATTGTATTTTCGCTGCATTTTGTGTCAACAAAGATGGATGAGCCAACGCCAAAACGAGCGAAAATGCAGAAGACTTTGACAAGCCTGATAACCGTTAGTGTGTTCTTCTTTATGGCATTTCTTCCGACTGTATCCATCCGTATTACGTATAAACTATGCACTTTTTTGTGCATTATACGATGGTACTTTGATGAAAGTACATAAGGCGTGACATGCTCGAGAAGTGGTTGTCAAAGCCTTCAAAATCACTGAAATCACTGAAATCG
This sequence comes from Dreissena polymorpha, assembly GCF_020536995.1. Classification (NCBI taxonomy): domain Eukaryota; kingdom Metazoa; phylum Mollusca; class Bivalvia; order Myida; family Dreissenidae; genus Dreissena; species Dreissena polymorpha. The sequence continues at coordinate 5,913,635 of NC_068369.1, forward strand.
TGGATCCTGGACCCCCCTAGCGGGGCTTTGCCCTGCACCCAGCAGGGGCCCTAGCGGCCCCCTAGATCCCCAGCAAATCTTTCAATATCCCGCCCCCCCCCCCCCCCTCTTACCAGAAATCCTGGAACCGCCCCTGCAATCTCTGTATCTGTCTCTCCCGTTTTAAAAGAACGTTTTATATTCTTTAGCCGTGGACGACAGATGCCTGACGAACCCGTGTAAAAACGGAGGGACATGTAAACAACAACCAAATGAAAGTAGCAAATTTGTCTGCATTTGCCATGTTGCAAACCGCGGCAATTATTGCCAAGACAGTGAGATGTTTTTTATTATAAATACTTTTGTCAATTAGAGCGGGATAATGCATAGCAATTTGCTTGTTTAAATTAATTTACACTTAATGTTTCGTACACTGGTGACGTTTTTTGTTTATTGTACCAACACGTAGGAATTTTGTTTTTGCAAATTATTAAACACCAGAATACTATAAAACAACTTTGTGTTATATTTTATTTTGTCATTCCAGAGTTGGGATCTTTCATGTTATAATTTGTAAGTTTTTTAGAGACACAAATATGTTCCGCACTGAAGTGTGGCAGGATCAAAGACTGTGTGTTCTCACCCTCGGGAACGCACTGCATCTGTGAGGGAATTCCACCCAACAATGATCAGTCCTGTATGTCGGACAAGAAGCCCCAGTCGAAGATAGGTACCGGTTGCTCAAATCTTGGTACTGTGACCACCTTACAAAACTTAAAAGCTAAAATACCTGTTTTAAATGATTTTAGAATTGGGCCTTTACTCGAAAAGTATAGATTGAAAAACCATATAATACTAGTAATTATATATCAAAATAAGTTCACAACCTAAAGTTCAAACATCACATACATGTATTTTGGTTTATAAAATGTGCGTTTAGTCCGCTACGCTACGGTGGCATAGAGGTGACATTCACTTCTCTTTTTTTAAATTGCTCTTCTCTTTTTTCTATCTCGTGGCCACGCGTTAGCTATATCGTGGCCACGGGATAGAAAAAAGAGGAGTGAAAAACTAAATAAAAGCGGCGTATAATTAAAAAAAGAGCGGTGCAGTAAATAAAAGCAGAGTGCATTACACAAAAGAGGAGACAATTTTCGCTATCTCGAGATCCCGAGTTAGTAAGCCAATAGTTAGCTATGTCGTGGCCACGAGATAGAAAAAAAGAGGAGAGAAATTTTAAAAAAGAGAAGCACCGCTCTTTTTTTAATTGTACGCCGCTTGTATTTAGTTTTGCACTCCTCTTTTTTCTAGCTCGTGGCCACGACATAGCTAACTCGTGGCCACGAGCTAGAAAAAAGAGGAGAGCAATGTAAGAAAGAGAAGTGAATGTCACCTCTATGCCACCGTACTATGCTGTTGTTTTTTCTCGCTCCGGTATAATCGAGTTTTTTTTTCCATTTTTTGTGGAGATCCATGACAATTTGGGGAATGGGAAATTCGTCAATTTGTGATAAGATCATTCAAATTGTGAAATGAGTCTCAATCAGGAAAACAGGGTTTAATGCATGTGCGTTAAGTGTCGGACAAGATTAGCCTTCGCAATTCACAAAGGCTTATCCGAGACGACAATATCCACCTAAAACTAGATTTTTGCATTGAAGGGACATCGGAACAAAACAACGGACTTCACAGGCCTGTTGTAGACCAGTCGCAGACAGTGGAATCTAATAAGAAGAAGAGCACCACCAAGCAGTTGATTGTAGGAATCCTCGTTGTTATTGTTATCCTCGTGAGTGCCACGTGCTGCTTGTGCATAAAAGCGAACAACAAACAGTGGGTGCAGTTTACAGTTTTGCGTTCGATTTCAATATTGTTTTCCGAAGATAATCGTTTATAAACGATTGGATTTAACTTAAATCAAAAGTAACAGTTTTTTATTAAATAAAATTGCACATGATATTTATCGGTAGTTTGCAAAATGCACTTAAATAATGCTAATGGCTAGGCGGACACCATACCAATTACGCCATAGCCCCCATTTCTGTAATAACTATATGCCTAGTCTCAGACTAAATCTTTTGTTGATATAGGCGTGCACTCGAGAAACTGTACGTAGAGGCTCTTGACCAGGACTACATGCCACCGGAAGAGCCCCCCGAGATGTCGGGGGTGTGCATGGATGTCGTCAAGACGACCTGCTGTTGCGCCAAGTCGTCCTACCCTGACTCGTATCTACCTCTGAATCCTCAATAGACAGGCGTTATCTTGGTCCGTATTCATGTGATCACCGTTCTAGGCATTCTGGGCTTAATGCATGTGCGTACAGTGTCGACCCAGATTATTTGTGCAGTCTGCACAGGCAAATCAGGGACAACACTTTTCGCTTGTATGGTAATTTCCGTTTTAAGGAAGTCTTTTCGTAGCAAAAGTCGAGTTAAGGCGGAAATTACGTAATTGCTTTAAGACCAGTTTTCCCATAACGAGGCTCAAAAAACACGCTTGGAATCAAGAAGATTTAGAATATTTTTCGGACTATGCATTTACATGTTTATGTGCGTAGATGGTTGATAAAGTTATAATAAGTTTGTTGAAATAAATAAGCGCGTGTGATGTGTTTTTTATTCTCAAGAGAATTATGTCATGGCTTTATTGTCGAAACTTTTGATTATCGATTGATATCGATCTAAAATATGTGTTGCTTTATTCACTTGTACGGTCATGTAAAGTAACACAAACATGTTGACGCATAGTGGCCTTTATTTTCCTTATTAGCAGGACGGGCACTATTTCGCCGCAATTATTGGTTCTAGAAGCGGTTCCAGGGCTTCAAATAATTAACAAACACAGTTAACTTCAGCGAAGTAGTGCCCGTCCCGTTAATAAGGAAAATAAAGGCCAGTATGCGTCAACTTTTTCGTGGACTTCACAACAACGTAAATGTTAATAAAGCAACAAATACGAGGTTCATCCTTCGGAGACTCTTGCGTGCAAAAATGTCAAAGTCTTGTTTAAAGTAACTTTTTCTTGCATGGTTGATGTTTAGTTTCGACCTACAGGGATTTCAATAGCTTTTGAAAACTAGGAGTCACATGACCCCGTGGTTGGAATTTAAAGGGGTCAAATGAAAATTTCAGGGGTTAAAGTACTGAAGTCTAGATAATTAGTTACTGGATATTTGTTGATTGCTCTGCAAATGTTTCTTTGTAAAACTTGCTTTCTTAAGATTAACTAAAAAACAACATTTTGCTTCATATAAAATACATTTTATGTTATTTTCATGGTGACATTTGCTTCAAAATGTTGCATCAAAATGATGCAAGGTAAATAAAGGTAAATAATTTGGAGGAGTCAAAAAGTGACAAAATTGCAAAATGCTTGCATTAACCCATTCATGCCTAGCGTCCTGAAAAAAGGACATTGCAAACAGCGTAGACCCAGATGAGACGCCGCATAATGCGGCGTTTCATCTGGGTCTGCGCTGTTTGCATAAAGAAATTTCTATCATAAATATTGAAAATATAGAAATAAATATACCAGACACCCCTACTTTTAGAAATAAATTGATCCAATTTAGAAGGATGGGAGAGTTCACTGGGCATTAATGGGTTAAAAAGCAGTATTTTGCTTCAATCGAACTCCCTGGACCTTTCATTTTAATTGAACAATGTGCAAATCAAGGGCCAAAGCATATATATTGTAATGTACGTGAATTTATTATGTTTTATTAAAGGAAAACATGTATAATGATAAAGTTAAATTATATATTTCGTGATAAACTATGAAATCACCCACACATGTGCATTTTAAAACTACAAACGTACTATCAAGATTACTACAAGTCATACCATTTAAGACATGTTTAATCCAATTAACAATAGTCCTGGTTTTATTTTAACCTTGTCCTGTGAAAACTTGGCTCCATGTATGGGCAAGAAATTTCGTCCCCAGATTAGCTTGTGCATTCCTTACAGACTAATGAGGCGCAAAACCGCGTTTTGAGACTTTTTTCATTTAAATGTCTCCGATTAGCTTGTGCCGACGACAGTTAGCACACACGCATAACGCACAGTCTCAGAAAAGAGGCTTATTTATTGTACACGTTATATGTACCAGGAATAACGCTAGAGGTAGTATTCGTCCTAAAACTGTGCATATTCTATATTCATTCCAGGTGGGTGATCGCCTCTGTTGCTCAAACGTACGGACAAACACACACAGTCAAACATGGAAACCACGCTCTACCACCATGCCAATGGTCAAGGAATTATAACATTACGAAATACTTTGTTTACAATTTCTCGCACATCATGTCGATGACTTCCATTACGTCCGTAAAGTTGTTAAAAATTACGATAGTTTTTTATTGTGATGTAAAAGCATGCACATGTATTTTGTAATTAAATGACTGAATTGATATTGAAAGGTATATTCATTCGGTGCAGTAGATAAATGTTAATGTTGTCATTTTATCGTCATTGTTTATCTTTTGATTGACCTGTCTAACTTTCAATATAAGGCTTGTTTCTTTAACTCATTAATTAGCTTTCAACTGAAGCACGTGCACATTTTAATATCATTTCATTAAGTTTAACATTAAAATAAAATTTAATATATAATATATTTTTGAAAGATGTTCATTTTATTGTTTTATTGAAAGGACTTATTTACGTATTTACTTTTTTTCATATGCTTAATGTGTTTGAATGTCAAGCACTGCTGCAATACAGATTACCAGTATTCTTTTGAGATCAGCCACGGCTGATGTCAAAAACTGGGGTAATAGTGTCGTCCCAGGTTGGCCTGTGCAGTCGGCAGTGGCTAATCAGGGGCGACACATCCCGCTTCTATGGCATTTTACGTTATCTGACATGACACTTAACCCTCGTGCATTAAGCCCAGTTTCCCAGAATGAGTCGCATATATTGCATATAGTCGGGTCATTATATGTGAAATACATTTTCAACCACCAACAATTTCTACCAAAGGCATTTTTACTCATTCCGTGAATGCGAATAATGACATAATACTATATAACATAAAAGTAAATTAAACAACAAATAAACACCATATATGGTAAGAACACGTAAGTTCTATCGAGGGATGGTGAAATCTTTAAACATTGGCATGTACATATGAAATGGTATTCGTGTTCTAAACCAGTGTAAGTTCAACATAAATTTGTCGGGTTTGATCCCCATTTGGATAGCGTTCTCGATATATCGGGTTTGATCCTCATTCGGTTAGCGTCCTCAATATGTCGGGTTTGATCCCCATTCCTGTAGCGTTCTTAATATGTCGAGTTTGATCCCCATTTGTGTAACGTTCTCAATATGTCAGGTTTGATACCCACTTGTAGAGCGTTTTCTATGGGGCAGATCTGATCCCCACTAGAGTCATTAATAAGGTGCAGGGTACAATACCCATTTTGGGAATTTTCTCAATATGCCAGGTTTAATCTAAACTAGGGAGCATTCTGTTTGTGTAGGGTTTTATTTTTACTTGGAAAGATGTCTGTTCTAAAGATATCGAGTTTCATACCCGCTCGGAGTTGCTGTCTTAAGGCACTGGTTCAAACAAGCCTTTGAGGTAATATGCATCTTCATGCACTAGAACTAACATAAATAGATGAAATCGTATAATGTAAAGTAAGCTCAACTTGTATATTGTTGAGCTTACATTAGAAAATTGTGTCTGCAATCGAGCTACCTTTTTATGTTATCGTTTATGCAATTGAGCTTACGTCAATAAGCTATTTTTTTACTAGAGAGCCTAAGTTAAAAGGCTGATCTTTAAGCATTTAAGCTGGCGTAATTAAGTCATCCAAAAGAAACTCTTTTTGTGTTTTAAAAACCTGTGCTGCACGAAACCACTCACTCATTAGCTGGGAGCCGCCCATCAACAAGTGTTTCCTCCTTTAATCCCAGGACATTCTCCGGGCGGTGGAACCGCTATGCTGATCAGGCACTATGGGCCAGTGGTTAGCTGCCAGCTCTTCTCTTCCCTCTTAATCCATAGCCAACTAGACGCTCTCTCAGCTGCTTGACCCAGTCTCCTGTCCTAACAGCTCTCTTTCTCTCTCCTCCTCTGATTCCTAGGGCACTTAGCATTCTCCACAGTGATTGTGCTGGAAAACCTCTGTCGCCAATTTTGATCGCGAACAGCCATGTTTTCCAACCGCGGAAAATGCACTGATCTAAGAGATCAGTGTATTTGGCTTTCTTCCGCTCATATGCCATGTCGAATTTGGATTCCATTGGGATGGTGAGTTCAATTTTTCACCAGCTTCTTGTGTTTGGTGGACCATATCACTATGTCCGGCCTCAGTGTAGTCTGGACGATCTTGGGGATGACCGGCCTTTTCCCTAAGTCGACTTTCATCTCCAAAGTCTGACATGATGACATGATATGCTCTATGGTGCCTGGCTTGTTACAAAGACTGCATCTTGGGTCTTCCACTAGACCCCCTCTGTGAAGGTTGGTTGGGGATTGCAGCAGGTCGTAAACTGACCTTAACAGGAATTGAGTCATAACGGCTCATAATGCCAGACGTCTGCCTAAGTCAACTTCCTCTCTGTTTTTGTCCATTTGTTCCATGCACATTGTCCTCCCGTTTCAACTGATCGGGCTCTTCTGCTCTCCTCTTCGCTCGCCCTGATTTCCTTCTGCATCATCTGACTCCTCTCTCTTTTATCCGCCGTACTCCATCGCTGTGATTTTATCAAACCAAGCCCGTGTTTGCCCTCCGTAGTAGTTCCGACGATGTCTTTGTGTCTCAGTCTACTTTCAGCTTGGGACACCGCCTGGCTTGCCGACCACTTCCTACCGGTCCTAGTCTCTATGCCTGCCATCCAGATCAGGTCATCCGAAGATTGTTTCAGTGTCACCACCATTTTGACCATAGCAACTTTGTACTCCTCAACAGCTGATGATATTGGGTGTTGGAGCTAGTTGGTCCTCCCATACAGTCCGATGCTGGTGAAACTTGGTGGGACCCCTAGCCATCCACGGAGGTATCTGTTGATGGTTCTTTCAAGGCCTTCCACAATAGAAACTGCTATATCATACAGCATAAGAGGCCACATGAGTCTTGGTAACAATCCAAGTTGGAATAACCATGCCTTCAATTTCCCAGGAAGTGATGTCTGGTCTATCTGCTTCGGACCTTCTTGGAGTTGGTGCTTGGTGCGGTTTATGCTGCTCTTGTCGTCAAGACTAGCATCTTACCATTTTCCTAGGCATTTGATAGGATTGTCTACTATGGCTGGTATGTCTTCGCTCTGTACCAGGAGGGTGAACCTTTGAGTAACATTTCCCTTCTTGATTACCAAGCTCCTAAATTTCTTTGGTTTGAACTTCATTCTTGCCCAAGTAACTGTCTCATCCATTGCTCAAAGAATCCAACGAACTTGTGTCGTTGTAGTTACGGTGAGGTCATCCATAAAACCTCTATCTGATGGAAGGTATGGTTGTCTTTAATCCTCTGGTTTCTCTCTTTGCGGTGTTGATAATAAGGTTCATTCCCATTTTAATAACACGACTGAAATAGTGCAGCCTGTTACTATTCCTTTCTCGAGCCTAATCCAAGGTTTTGACTGTTCTCCTACAGCAAACCGTAGTTGTATTGCACTGGAATATCCATTGATAATCTGTTGCACATGGTCTGGGATGTGGTAGTGCTTCAGTGCGGTCTCAATTAGCTTGTGTGGTATGGAGCCATACGCAATGGCAAGGTCTAGCCAGACAACGGTTAGGTCTTTTTGGGTTACTTTTGCTTCCCCGATGATCTGACTAAAGGAGCTTGTGTACTCCACACATCCAGAGAACCCTGGGACACTTCCCGTTTGTACTGAGATATCGATGTATTGTTTTGATGACAGATACTTTGTCATTCGCTTGGCCAGCACATCAAAGAAGATCTCCCCTCAACGTTCAGTAAGGAAATGGTTCTGAATTGGGTGATGCTCTTCGAATCCTTTTCCTTTGGTGTAATTATTGTTTCTGCCTGTTGCCAACAATCTGGAACTTTACCTTTCCTCCAAACCACTTTTAGAAGATTCCATAAGCGTCGAAGAAGTTAAGGGCACATCTTATACACCTTGTAAGTGATACCATTCGGTCCTTGGGCCGACCCTCCTCTTTCCTTTTGAGCTGCTTCTGAAACCCTTTTCAGTGTAGGTTCCTTGGTGTCTAGAGGTGTTGTGGGTTCTGGTACTGGTTCTTGCCTCTGGCAGTTGCCTAACGGTTCGTCTTGGATATCATCGGAGTGCGTTTCAGTTAGGAACTTGAAATGTGTTTGTATCCAGCAAAGAGGTCCTCAGTACTGTGGCTTCGTTCCTGACTAGGATTCCCCACCGTCTCACCAGACATTACATCTGTGCGCTGCTGCTGTCTTGCTGTCTACCCACACATAGTTCTCGCTTGATGAATGCGCAAGCCCCTGAGATTCTTGCAGACTTTTCCACACCTACACTTTGTTTCTGCCTTCTTTCCAGTCAAAGTCGATTGAACTTACCTTGTCGTTACCATTGAATCCGTCCGTGTAAGTCTTTCATCCTTCTCCCCTCTCGAAAGGCTTTGGGGGTATTCTTCTGTAATGGAGTATGTAGCTGAATAATGGATGTCCCCTTACGGAGACAGCATTCTGGGATGCTACCACATCTTGCCCCTGACTAGTCTGTTCGTTCCTGGTTGTCATCTGTGTTTCCAGTGTCACCATTCTATTCTTGGTTGCCATCTAGTCTTTCCTAGAAGTCACTGGTTCCCCAAATAAGTAATGTGTTGTATACAGCCTGTGCTGCACGAAACCACTGACTCATCAGTTGGGAGCCGCCCATCAACAAGCGTTTCGCCGCCCATCAACACATGTTTGTGATGGCAATAAAATGACCAAACTGTTTTGTTGGAGGGCCGTCACTGACCCGGGCTGTAGAGAAGTCTGCAGTCGCCATTGCTGTAGCAAGTACCTGTGTCTAGTCCGGTTCAATATCCGTCTGTCCGCAGGCAAGACATTATTATCATAGCAATAGTTTGATTACATTTCTTTTATTAATCAGTGTATTTGTTAAACATTAATGATGATGAAATAAAAAGGAAATGTACACACATTTTCACATTTTTTTTTTAAATCAGAGTTAATTTACAGGTCCTACCGGCCTCTTCACGAGGTCTTTGAGGTCCGACCTGACATTATATTCATTAATACAGAGGAGACACATTTGTATTGTCTTTCTATATTGAAATACATGGTCATTTCGGTCATTGAAATAAGTGTTTTAAATAAAAAAAGAACATTTTATGAGTAGTTGCGTCTGTCAAATATATTGTATTCGGGAAATCAGCGCATAACAAATACATTTGGATGTATGATACGTTTATATATGAATCAATGGTAAGTTATCATGACTTACATTTTTAGTTGAAGGACAGTGGTCCTAATGGGACGTGTTTAAGCCTCCGTGCGGCATAGGATTCTATTTCCGTATAAGCAGTGCGAGCATCCACCTTCTGTTATCGGGCGTCTGTTTATGCGAGACGCTAAGGACACACTTTCCCGGTACGCGGCCATACAGTTGATATTATTTTCAAGCCATTTTAATCCGTGCTATTATTTATTCAATACACAGTTTTTATTATTATTGTTTGTTGGATCTTAATTTCTTATTGTTTCGTTGTTTCAAACAGATCTACGGATCCTATGGAAGCATAAACCTACCCTTTTGAGTTGTGAGTTATGACTTTCGACTTATGACTTTTGATTTGTGACTTTTGACTTTCGACTTGATACTTGTTGCATAATTCGGCGCGTTTTTAATGAAATATGGCAGACAAAAACGCTTTATATTCTAGAACATTTTTCTTATTAAATAAGGTACTTTCAAATATAGTCTCTTCTAAAATCATAGTCTTATCATCTTAGTTAGCTGCGACTGGAAAGCTGCTGAGCATCGCGTATTGTCGACTGTGATGTCTTATTCAAAATGTACGTGTTACACAAAGCCCTCTCACGTGTAGATTCTCTTAACATTTATTATTTCAATGACGATTGTGAAAGCTGTCATTATTCGCTGTATTTATATACCACTTGATACATTCGAGGGTCGATGGATTTTTCAATATATATTCCCATTAATTATGATGCGAACAGTGTCGCCCCTAAACAAAGATCTGGGTAGTAGAATGACTGAGTGGTTTACACATTTGACTTGTGAATGGAGGATACGCTGGTAGTCCGGTTTTAAACTCTGCTAGGTTTGGGCTGGTTTTTCACTTGTCAAGAAATGTACGCCTATCCTGTAAGATATTCAAGAGAGTGTCTATAAGCCTCAACCTTTCTGCACTATCAGTCTTAAATATATTTTGTTATATATTATATATTATCCAAAGCAAACCCTCGACATGCTTGTTCAAGTTTGAAACACACAAAATTTATCAACATTTCATTTAAAATATTCATTGACACAATGCAAGAACATAAAATACCAGAAATCATGTTGTAATGTTCATACATTATCATGACTGTTAACACTATTTGTATGTTTTTTTCCAGATATTGACTCCTAACGGCAATCGAAATGACGATTGGGATCATACTACAAAGAATTTTGGCGCTTTTTGACGTGGTGATATGTGTTGCACCAACTTATTTGCCAAAGAAAGTTTTGAATCAGAGATCTGAACTTATTATTGAATATTTCAAACTTTTGCTAATTCAAACACACCTTTATCGAATTGCTCGAAATTGGAATACTCAAACGATTAGACTCCAAAAGAATAACGAGCTCAATTATGGAAAACCTGACGTAATGTTCCATTTTCAAGAATTATTTGATAGCCAAGATTTCGGCACAAATGTTGATATACAAGACGTAATTTGCTGTCAACGAATGTACTCCATTCCGAACAACAAAAATAAAGACTTTAAAGAATTGCCTCAAACCCTGAGACCGGGTTTGCAAATGCCACATGACGCTGATACTGCCTGCACCCAACGGTCTGCCATCCAGAGGAGAAACCGATACTCATGTGAGAACATGCTAGGAAGATAAACAGCGGAAACCTTTTTCTAAGGAACTCATACGGACTATCGTCATATAACATGACAGTGATTTGGTTCTTTTCTGTAAAATTATGATATTATTCTTATGTTGATATACACAACATTTGTTAATGTCATCGTCTCAAATTCAATAAAATGGCTGAATGTTATAGTAGTAGTTATACATGTTGCGAATACATGTACATGTATTCGCAATAAATATTTCAATCGTGCTGATCTCATTGACAATTAAGACTTTGATACATTTATTTGTGTTTTGTGTATTGCAAATACACAAATTGCATGAATGTTCGCCCATTTTCAAGGCGTTGTTTTATGTGCCCAAAACTTGGGCACTATCGTACAATGGTTGGAGAATACGGAATGTAGTACATGTTGCAGTAAAGCAGATTTTTTAAGGAAAATAATCGTTATTAGAAAATATGAAAGTTTTAGATCAAAGCACACAGATAAAATGCTTGTTTAAAGACTTTGCCCTTGTTGTCACAGTGATCTTGACCTGTTTACTATAAAAAGGAAAATGGACGTGGCAGAACTTGTGAAAGTGCATTTACTCACAAAGTTTGAAGATCCGAGGTCAATGTCACTCCTAGAGGTCAAAAGTCAAATTGTAGTGTAGTGTATCGTGTCTCGAATATTAGTAAAGCAGTGATGATAGGATTTTCATATAACATGGCAAAAATGTTCACTTCTACCAGATGATGTGTCTTGAGCATCACACAGATTTCTCGCTTCAAGGTCAATGATGCACTTAAAGGACAAAGGCCCTTTTTCCAAAACATGTTTTTTGCAGAGTAACTGATGATGGGATATTAAAATAGCCTAGAAAGAATTCCTCTATTAATAGACGATATGTTGCACGCAATACCAATGTCCCTCTTTTTAAGGCTAAGGTCTCAGAGGCCTATTGTCAAATTGTGGTGCAATGTTTTGTGTCGTGTTGACAAAACATCATGGGCAGTAATTGGACGCGACTTCCTATATGAGATGTATATAAAGGTGTTTTTCGTGTTCTGGATGCAGAGCAAAAGACCTCAGTATTTCAAATTTATTTTTGAAACCAAAAGGAATACATAAAAAATCAAGATGTATGACATTTTAAATATCACTGATCAAACTTAAAACACATTTCAACTTTGGACTTGGGCAGCTGTGAAGTAACTTATTTGCCTCAAATATTTGACTAGATTGGGTCAAGGCTAAATCTCAATTGAGTCATGGTTAAGTCTGAATTAGGTCTGGCTTGGGTCAATGTCAAGTCTACATTTGGTCAAGGTTAAGTCTTGATTGGGTCAATTTTTAGTCTGAACTGAGTCATGGTTAAGTCTACATTGGGTCAAAGTCGAGTCTGGATTGGGTAAATGTTAAATCCGGATAGGGTCAATGTTACGTCTGGATTGGGTCAATATTAAGTCTGGATTGGGTCAATGTTAAGTCTGCATTTGGTCAAGGTTAAGTCTGGATCAGGTAAATGTATTGTCTGGATCGTGTCAATATTAAGTCTGCATTTGGTCAAAGTTAAGCCTGAATCAGGTCAATGTAAAGTCTGGATTGGGTAAATGTTAAGTCTGGCTTGGGTCAATGTTAAGTCTGGATTGGTCAAGGTTAAATCTGGTTTGGGTCAATGTTAAATCTGGATTGGGACAAGGTTAAGCCTGGATTGGGTCAATGTTGAATCTGGATTGGGTCAATGTTAAGTCTGGATTGGGTCAAGGCTAAGTTTGGATTGGGTAAGTGTTAAGTCTAGAATGGGTAAACGTTAAGTTTGGATTGGGTCAGGGTTAAGTCTGGATTTGGTCGATGTTAAGTCTTGATCTGGTAAAGGTCAATTCTGGATTTGGTCAAGTCAATGTAAAGTCTGGATTAGGTCATGGTTTAGCCCGAATTGGATCCAGTTTAGGTCTGAATTGAGTCAAGGTTAAGTCCGGATTGGACAAACAAACTTAAAAGTGTTGAAGTTAGCAGTTTGGTGCATGATTGGTAAGGATATACATGCAGACAAATAGGACAGCCATTATCTAAAGTTATATGCCTTCTGTTTACTGGTTCAGACAGCCTAACTATAGAAAATATTAACTAAACGTGGGACAGCAAATGGCACAATACAAGTTATCGACAACGCGCATTCAAACAAACAAACTGAAAACAATGTGGAACAAACACAAAAACACACAATGCTATTTGGTTTTATGATCAATTATTAAAATCTAATATTATTCAAAGAATCAGTCAAAACAAATTATGTCAAAAAGGTAATTCACATGTCGAAAGTCAAAATTCACAAGTCAAAAGTCATAACTCACAAATTAAAAGGGCAGGTTTATGCTTCCATAGGATCCTCCCCAAACCACAACCACATATTTACAATGTACTTTATCATCATTAACAATGAGATCAATCCCGATAACCACGGCGCTGATGACGTCGGTCGTTTTCCTCAGTGTCCTACGCAAGCTGCGACAGATAGGCACTCGAGTAACGAACAATGCAAAACTAAACTTGACTCAGAAACGTAAGTTCCCATCCGCGTCTCTTCATTGGCCGATGTAATGCTTTGCAAAGCGTTTTGTGAGCCAAATATTCCATAAACACCGCAAGTCCTATCCACAAGTTGCTAGCAGCATCAAAACACGGGTCCATACTTTGAAATCAATTTGTTTGTGACCACTAAACGTCAAGAGAATGTCAACATGATAAATAGGTTATACATTTTATTAAGATATTTTTGGAGTGTATATTTTTCTTACAGGCGATCTGACTGTAATATATATTTTTGTAATGTTATTATGCAAAATTGTCAAGGTAATATTCATTTACCATAGTAATTATATCTAAAAAGTAGGGCTGCACCGAATATCCGAAATATCACAGATTCGCGGATCCAAACAAGGATTCGCGGATCTAACCGTGATTGGTAAAATCGGTTTCGAATCCGGATCTTATTTGAGTTTAACCTTTCGTTTGCGTTAATTGTTTCTTTCGCTTTAATACGTTTCGTTAACTTGTTTCTTTCTGTTTAAAAGGCTGACTGGTATGTTGTTTGTCATAATTATCGATACTTTTTCGACAAAAATATGGTACTACACAGTCTACTTTCGTTTTCGATGGTGCAAAATGGCGCAGAAGAAAAATCGCGATGCACCTAAACAATGAAAATCCTCGGTGTGGAAGCATTTCCGGTTTTATCAGCATACTAATTCTGGCTTATAAGTGGTCGTTACGAAGTATTAAATGATACTTATTGCAGATTGCATGTATTGCGTTTTTTGCTTGTTAAAATACAGCGTTATTTATATTATATCTGACTGACATAGATGTGTTTAATATGAGACATTATTATTAATGTTTGTCGTTAAAATGCTTACAATATTTCGTGTATGTGCGATTTTGAGAAATTTGCGGAATCTGGACCCGGGTATATTTTTTTTCGAACAACGTAAGTCAATTTTGTCATCTACTTAGTATTTGTTTTTGTTTCTGATGTCGTTATTTCTGCTTCCACTACTGCTGTTGCGGCTGCAGCTGCATCTACCAATGCTGCTAAAGTAGTATACATTTTAGGCCAACATTTTTTATTAAAATCATTTTCGGATTTTTTTCTAAAAGTGTCGGGTAGGAGGACGGAAAAAAAAGATGGGTGACCAAATATGCACTCATTTTAAAAATGTTATGGTATGAAGTTCTTTTTACTAAGCAACCAAAGTGATTTTTTTCAAACATGTTGATGTGCAAAATGATCATAATCAGACTGTAGGTCTTGATGTGCAGTTTTTAAATTAGTTTGAATTTTAAACTATATATATATATATAAGTTCAAAAGTTATGCAATCTTTTCACTTGTCTATTATAAACTTTTTGGTGATTTTTTTTATGTTTTTTTTTCACAAGGAATCCATATGTTGCATTAAAAATACTTTATCTCCACAAACAACCAATAAGCTATTGAGGTTTAAAAAAACATTTATAGTTTATTGTCCAGTAAAAATCAAGACCGCAGACAAATACAAAAAGCATAATAAAACGTTTTCAGGGGATTTACTGGCCCCAAAAAAGTTGTCGCCACTTTATAGCGGTGTGAAAACCGCCCGTAATTCAAACTTAATCAATAAGGACAATCTTTTAAGGAAGACTAATGATATAGTGGTAAATTGTGAAAAAAGCAATATTGTCCATTTTAGACCGAAATCTACACCATGTACATCGTATAAGTTTATGTATGGTTTAAATCAGCTTTCTATAGTTGACAGATATTTGGGTGTTGTTTTACAGGAAAATCTTGATATGAATATTACTGTTAAAGCTGTTGCCCACAGTTCCAGTCGAGCCTTAGGCCTGTTGATTGCCAAATGCAAATCTGTGGGGGGTCTTCCATATCATGTATTCTCCAAACTCTATGATTCAGTTGTTTGGCATGTCATTAGCTACAGTGCACCTTTATGGGTTATCGGTCGTACTCTTGCATAGATTCTGTTAAACACCGGGCTATTCGTTTCTTCCTCGGGGTTGGTAAATATTCACCAAATGATGGAATTTCCGGTGAAATGGCATGGAAGCCACCAATAGTCCGACAATGGAAAAGTGTCTCATTGTTTTGGGCGAGATTGGCATGTATGCACGGGTTGCGGTTCAACAAAAGAGTGGCTCTGTGGGCACACGGTGAATCAAGCCGCTCATGTAAAAAATGGATATACAATGTTACTTCTTATTTTATAGAAAATGACATGAATATGTACTGCAATTTAGAAATTTCTATACCAAGATCATTTGCTGTTAATATAGAAGAAATTACACATGAATGTTACATTAATAGCTGGCTTCGACGAATTAATAATGATATACGCCCATCTGGCCGAGGACGCAATAAACTTAGACTATATAAATTGTTAAAGTCTAGTTATAATGTAGAAGAATATTGTACTCTAACTTGACCATTATCTCATCGTTCTGCATTTAGTAAATTTAGACTTGGTGTTGCACCCATTCGTATTGAAACTGGGCGTTATGAAGGACTAATAGAAGAAAATAGAACATGCCCTTTTTGTTTAAGTAAAAATGTAGAAAATGAACTTCATGTTATACTTGAATGTCAAATATATAATGACTTAAGAGATAGTTTACTTTCGAAGGCAATTGTATGCTATTCGGAGTTTCCAAACTTATCAAAAATAGATCAATTTACTATACTGTTCTCAAATAAAGACTTGATTAGACAATGTGCCAAAACCTGTCATGCAATTTTAAAAAGACGACAATTTTTACTTTGTAAATAATGTTATATATGTTTTAGTGTAATCTAAAATTTGATTTTATGTAAATGTAGAAAGTCAGTGCTAACTAATGTATTCCTGATCTGATCAAGAATGATATTCGTTTCTTGAAACTGTATTTTACTAGCGCGCTAGTGTTCCAATTTACAGCAATCATTGTCTTAACTTTGATTATTTTATTTTTAAAGAAGGAGAAGAACTTACTTTCTACCTCTTAGTATTGTGAATAGTGATAATAGAATGATATTTTATGTAATGATATGCAAACATTTGCGATATCTCTTATAGCTCAACATCATGAGCGGTTATATACATAATGTTTTATTGTGAGTATGTGTCACTGTAATAAATATGTAATGTGTGTATATAAATGAGAATAAAAAATGAAACCTTTTAGGAACCTTACTACATTAATGAATAATGTCATTTTCTATATTTTTATTACTCTGAGAAGTATGTTAATACATAAATAACAATAAGTACCTTCATATGTCTTAATATTAAAAGCTTTATTTTTATATAACTAACATTTTTTCCACTTGATAAACCAGATAACCAACATAATATAATAACGTTAACAATAAATGTAACAGTATGCTGCATAAATGTTTCAGAATTATTTATTAAAACCTAGAATCACACAAATATATATCATCTGGATTATAATAAATCAAACATCAGAAAATAAACCATCTCAATTCAAATTGTTAAACAGTTTATACATTTGGTCATTTGGACATGATATACATCAACTTCAGTTTATTATAAAATTTCACAAATTCTAAAACAACACATTTTGTTAAAGGTTTTCTGTTAGTTGTGGTGGTTGATTTCCAGGTTCAATGAAATTAATTTTTTCACATCTTTTTCTTGACAGAAAGACCCAGGATAATTGCCACCATCCATTCTTGTTGTCTGAAATAACACAAAACATATTTGTACAAACTATATACAACAAATCAACACATAAATGTCACTATCTTTATATATGTCCGAATTTTAACATATCCGAAATATAGTACATCGAGTGAAAGACCTACTTTTGATTTCAGAAATAGTTGGTATCTTAATTAAAATATATCGTTCCCATAACATTTTAATAATGGAACTGTTTAACACAAATGCCTGTTGAAACAAGTTAACATGTGTTTTTGTCATGGTATTGATTAAAGAAATAGCGTCCCTAAAAATCGTTATCAATATAATTATTGATCTTCGTGACAGTTTATCCCAGGATAACATAATTGATAGTTCAATGTCATAAAGGAGCTGTTAATCCGATAATAACCCCATAAACTTGACTATTTTATTTGGACATTCATGGTTTGAAATCGTTTTAGAAACTGTTGATTTTGCGATTTTTGAAATTTTGGTACGAACCAGTTCGGAACAAAACCAATGTGTCGTACCCATTGAAAATAACGAAAAAACACATATTATATGCACAAATTCGTCACTACAACTACATTATACAACGCATAAAATTTTATTCTCTAAAATATGACCGTATTTGTGCGTAAAATATGGAATGTTTAAAGTTGATAGGCGTAAATGGGTTTCGCATTTCGAGCACCTGTGAAATGAAAATCGTTCTTTTCTTATTGCTTTCATAATATTTTTAGTCATTTTAATACGATCAATTTTATAAAATTGTAAAGAAATAATAAAATGTTTACTTAGAAATCGATTCCATTCAGGATTTTATTTCACGGTTGCATAATTATTGGGAAATGAGCAGACTTTGCAGATAAAAGCGTTGTAGCGTTCATCAACTTCTTGCACAAACAATGATGGCGTAGCTGTTGGTAAATTCTAGCACATGTACACGATCAAGGAGGTTCGCGTATTAATGTGGGTAATTAAAACTGGGTTTATTATGAAGATTTATAACTCATTTGAACTTTTTCTAAAACCCGGCAAGCGTTTCGTGTTAAAAAGCCACCTTTTGGCATCCGAAAAATTTTTTTTTTTTTTTTTTTTTTTTGGTTTCGTCAAAAATTGGAGTCGGCGGGTCCGAAAATCATTTTATTAAAAAATTCTGGCCTTTGTAGCTGTAAAGTTTATAATAATAATCAAGGTTAATTACTTTTCTCATAAGACATATAAAAGTCTTGGTGTTTCAAAACATAATTTTGGTTATAACAATATAAATTATAATTTACTTTGCGTATTTTTACTTTCAAATTAGGATTCGAACCGATATTCGATATCCAAGCCTTTGGATTCGAATTCGGATCCGATTGAAATTTTGGATTCGGTGCAGCACTACTAAAACTCTGGACAGTGCGTAGACCTGACAGATTGTATAGTGTGCAATGCTGCAATACTAATACTCTGTGGGCTCCGTTATAGGCTCTGTGGTGGGCTCCGTTGTGGACTCCGTGGCGGGCTCTGTTGTGGGCTCCGTTGTGGACTTCGTTGTGGGCTCTGTTGTGGGCTCCGTTGTAGACTTCGTTGTGGGTTCCGTTTTGGGGATCTGTTGTTGGCTCTGTTGTTGGCTCCGTTTTGGGGATCTGTTGTGGGCTCTGTTGTTGGCTCCGTTGTGAGAATCTGTTGTGGGCTCTGATGTGTTCTGTTGTGGGCTCCATTGTGGGGTTCGTTGTTGGCTCTGTTGTGGGCTCCGTTGCGGGCATTGTTGTGGGCTCCGTTGTGGGCTATGTTGCCCATGTGCGAAAGTAATTGCTTAACCGAATGTCTGCTTGGTCCGCGATACTTGATCCGCAAACGTGTTCCCATGTTTCCGATAATTTCGTTGTTCGTAAATCTAAATATCGTGTTGGTTCTTATACATAACGATAAAAAGCACGGAAGAGATCCTTCACAATATTTTATTTCTTGTTGCTGTCATTTATATTATATAGTATTTAATTCTATTGTTATAGAAAAGGTCTGTCATCGTGAACAATTGTACGGATACACGTATGGGAAAATATATGGATCTCAACCAAAGTATCTCATATTCTTTTAACAATGTCCTGTCTTAAAATGAGAAAGTTCTCTCTGTTTACTTCCTCTATCATGTTATCTTTTTAAAACAATGCATATGCATCGTCTTCCCATAAGGCATTCATAATAGAATCATGTGAATTTTTGGACGAATTATCTCTAGGATGAGATATATACTCCGGTATCTACCGAAACATTTGTGCTTAATAACAATCCATTTGAATTCTGTCAAAGCTTTCGCGTGAGAAAAAAACTCCAATTAAGATTTTTTTTAGAAACGCATGTTTCTGGTTTTTCAACATGATCATGGACTGAGTTCGTGTCTCTAAAAATGTGCTCACGTGATTTCTCGTCTATGAATCCAGACAGAAGATGATTCTTTCTAAGCAGTCAAATTCATATCTAAGCTATTAACCAGCTCATTCAAATACAATGTATATAATGATTCAGTACGCATGATGAGTGGATATAAATGACTCGCTGACGAATAGATGGATTTCAATGACTCCATGTCGAATCGAATGTGGTAAGAAGAGTTTGGGAAAACTTGGCTCAATGCATGCTCGTAAAAAGTATTCCCAGATTAGACTGGGTTGTCCACACAGGCTCAGCATGGACCAAACATTCCGCCTACACTGGATTTTCGATTCGAAGACATATTCCATAAAAGCGCAAAGTGTCGTCCCTAATTATTATCAGCTGATTGCACAGGCTTATACGGATGAGGGATTACACTTAACGCACATGAATGAAGCTCAGTTTTCCGAAAACTTATGCATGGAAGTAAAAACAATTTAGTTTGTGTTGTTCGGTAGAATTGTAATTTGTTTTATCCCCTGACGTTCTTTAGTTCTCCCCTCTAAATACCAAGAACTTGTTCTACACAGTTCCTAAGAACCAACAAAAGAAGATCGTGAACATGTTGGATGCTTGAAATTGCTGCGTTTTAAGAGAACTTTATGCACATTTTCGTAGCATCTGCTCAAACGATGTGCTATAGAATGATGTGGGAAGTTGTTAATATTCGGAGTTCAATATGACTATAGAGATCCATGCTTACCGCTTGGACATTGTAGTAAAATGTATTTATTATGGTTTCATATGGTTTGAATGGTTTGTCTGTAGCAGGTGCTTGAACTGCCTTCCTTCCGGGCGATTTGCAACTTTTTATTCAAGAATGGAACACACACATACACACCAGGTTTATCCGTGTTATAAGCCATTCGCACAATTTAACGCCACGTTCATCTATTTTCCATCGTAATTGGCATCACCACCAAGATTAGGCTCTTCAATACCATTGTGAAGCCGCTACTCCTCTATGGAGCAGAGACCTGGAGAACCACTGTCAGCACCATAAAGAAAATACAGGTCTTCATCAACACCTGCCTCAGGAAGATCTTCAAAATCCGCTGGCCAGACAAGATCTCCAACGAAGAATTATGGGGAAGAACAAACCAGCAGCCACTTGAAGAAGACATCCTTCAGAGACGTTGGAGGTGGATAGGCCACACCCTTCGCAAGCCTGCATCCAATACAACAGGGCAATCCCTCACATGGAACCCCCAAGGGAAAAGGAAGAGAGGGCGGCCTAGAAACACCTGGCGCCGTGACCTGGATGCAGATGCTAAGAAGATGGGCCAAACATGGGGGCAGCTTGAGAGACTCGCCCAGAACCGAGACGCCTGGAGAAAGCTGGTTGGCGGCCTATGTCCCAGATGGGATCACAGGCGAAGATGAGATGAGATGATGATCATCTATTTCAGACAACCACTTTTATCTCTATTGATTATTAACATCCGATTCCAGCACCCGTGTGGTCGAATTGGATCAAGGACATTTATCGCTTGATTCTGTTTACTTCGAAAGGCAACTACGTTTTTTTTTCTCGTTCGCCGTAAATGATTTGACACTGTTGTATGCGATGATCTCTTTATTATTCTGGCTGAGTACTATGTAAGCAACTATTACTTGTTTGGCATCTGCTTCATTTCATTTACAGAAAATGCAGAACTTTCAACGAACCTCTTAAACAATATTGTAACACATGTAAACCTTAGTGGGTGGGGTAATATTTATTTACTATTTGATATTTAACCTATGTTTCGAATGCTGTCTGCAGTTAAGTTATAGTATTGTATGAGACTCTAATGATAACAGACTTGAAAATTTACCTGGATTACCAGCTACGCGATTGTTGGAGTTTAAATCCAGATTCTTGAAAATGTATTGTACACATGTTCACTTAGTGTTATTTAACCCTAGGTGGCGTTGTAGCTGAGAATGACGTCACTATTACGTAAACAATCTGCTGTAAACTGTTTTTATACTGCATCAATTTTTATTGTTTTAAAATACGATTTGCATTTAAAATAGCAAATATGCAGGTAATTTATGTAGTATTATATATTATATTGTTAATACATATTGAAATGTTATATTTTTCATTGAACAATCCAAAGTTATTGGTGATTCTGTCAGTCTTCTGCTGTTCACGTTATGACATTCTAATACTTAGCAGAATTCTGCGGTAACATAATTTCTGAGAGTATAAAAGGCCGTGAGTTCTGAGTTTGAATCACTCTAACCAGAACGGTTGGGTCGGTAGGTGATAACGCAAGAATATGAGAATAAAAGAAAGACAAAGGCTTTGAAAGTTGATGGTTTGTAATTGACAACCTCATAAGAAAAAGAAATATAAACATACAAATATAACAGAAAACTTGCGGAATTATAACAGAAAACTCACAGAATTTTAACAGAAAACTTGCAGAATTTTAACACAATTATTAACTTATAACTCTTACTTTTCTCATGTAATGTTATCATTGACATAAATGTATTATGTTCATAATGTGTGATATGATGAAAATAATAAATGATACGTTTGACAAAATTTATAAAAAGTGTTTATTTTTCACTTCTTAACTAAAAGAAATTTATCTCGACACGATTCGCTACCGCTTCCGAAGATATTTACTTTCACAAAAGTCAGAGTCGTGACATATTTTGGTGGCAGCGAAAACTCCATACTACCAATTTTGTATCATTTCTGCAGAATTTAAATGTTCAGATTTAATGGATTTGCATTAGAATAAATGGATAAATTATATTTGTAAAATTATTTATTTTTTTTAAAACCTTTCTCAATCTTTTTTAACTATGGACAGAGATATGGTGTTAACACGACATAGAGCTCGTGAAGAAAATGATAACATTCAAATTAGGAATGAGAGGCAGAATGTTTTTTTGTTTTTTTTCTTTTTCATAAAATTTATTAATCACATATATCTTGGGGTGTAGAGCGCCCCAAGTACCCGTTAAAAGAACCTTAAATTAATTGATACAATAAATGGTGACTTGATAAGCATATTAAACTTTAACATAGGAATAACGAAAATTAATTATTTGATATTTATAAAACAGTCTTTTCACTACGTCTGCACGTGTTAATATTATAATATTTTAATTGTTCCAGTCTTTTCACGTCTGCACGAATATAATAGTATGAATAGATAAAACTGAGGAAATAATATTCAATTTTAACAAAGAAAACTGTCACCATCCTAAATGAAACGGGTCTTAATTAATACTGTAAAGAGGTTTGAATGCTCATCATTATGGAAATTGTTACTAAGTCAAATCACACTTCCCTAAAGTGATATAATATAGATAACTGATATTATAAAGTACAAAGAAAAAATAAAAAGGTGTTTCCAGCGAACCACCCCAGGTCATACACGGGTACTCCCCGTGATGGTCCGACAGAAACATATAAGGAAGTCTGCAGCTGCCCCGGATGATGGAGCTGAAGCACGTGAGAGCCTTCGGTACCACTCCTCACCCGCCCCAGCCCCACCATCCAGTTAGGCTTGACATAAGTGTGAAAATATACACATTAATAAGAAAATTCCGAAAAATACCTCTTTACTTAAAGAAAGGTTAGTACAATGTTCCTATGACCTACATGAGTGAAAATGAGGCAATGGTATGTCGTATATACATAGTGATGAAACATGAGTGATAATGAAATTCAATGAATGAAATGAGATGGCCCCAAGACCGGGTTACACAGTATATGAAATTATGATTGAAATGATTCATAGGAACATTAATGACAAACGTGATGAAACATACATAAATACATCAATATACCAACACATCACACAAATGACAATAAACACTATATCACTCTGCTGCTCCTCCTCCCTGACTCAGGATGACAACCCGAGCACTGGCTCTCCACGTCCTCGCTGCTGTCATCCTGAAATCAGAGAGAAAAAGCAAACAGCAGAAAACAAGTACAGTTATAAAAACTTTAAGTAATATTTGTAGTCAAGTTCCTTATGATAGACTATGTTTTCATTAGTTGTGTGGCATAAGCCTCCCCAATATAAGTAAAAGAAATCATTTGATAAACGGTGGAAATCTAATAAAATTCTGAACTTAATTCTATTAAGAAACTTAACAATAAAGTCTAAGGGAGACAACACAAATTTTTCATGCTTTACCAAATTCCTACACTTCCAAATAATATGCCGTGATTCCGACAAAAATACTAAATACACATATTTTAATTCAGCATCTGAATTATGTACATCAAAGAATTGAAAGCATTTAGATGAAATAGAAATGTGTTATAAAGTCAGAATGTCCATTAAAAATAGAACAGTTTTATTCAAAGGAGTGATCATTGAACAGTCTATAAACAAATGTTGAAATGTTTCATCACTTATACAAAAAGTACATTTTTTACTTGCTTTATTGAATTTTTTATCATATAAATACTTGTTAACATACAACACTGAATGTACTAATTTAAAACACGTATTTCTACAGTCAGGATCAACTGCTGAAGAAAAAATATTTTTAAATACATTTTTGAAATTAATTAAAGGAAATTCTTTTATACATTTAGGGTTATATTCGTTATTAGGATTAATTAAAAAAGCATATATTTGTTTAACATTCCAATGTGTAAAATTATCACTTTTTATATCTTTTACAAACTTTGTAAATATGTTTAAACATTCCAAATAAAATGATGGTACAAATTCGCTATGGGGTTCATTATTAGTGAACAAAGGAGGCAGAATGTTGAACATTCAAATAGTGAAGAATTACAAATTATTAACACAGATGAACAATGTTGTTCTTCTTATAATGGACAGTCACAGTGTATGACTAGTTCAAAGTTACATATGAGTGCTGGCGACACTCATGATAATAAAGCAATGAGTCAAAGTATTTCAAACATTGAGGCAAAAGTTGCAAGCCTTGAGAATTCTTTATTACATGTAACCCAGGAGTTAACAAATGCTTTAAAAAATCTAGATTTGCAAAATAATAGGGATAAATCTCTTGACTCGCATAGGCAAAACAGACTTCAAAGTCACAGGTTGGCATACAGTGAGAGTGATACTGATAGTGATAGTATTCCTGACCCAGATAATCTTATGTCCAATTCATCAATGCATGTTAACAGGGGAAACAAACATTATCCGAAATTACCTCCCTTCACAGGTAAAGAATCATGGAATGTTTGGTTTAACCGATTTGAGGATGTTGCAAAAAGGCAAAGATGGACACTTGATGAAAAATTAGATGAAATATTACCTAGATTACAGGGAATAGCTGGTGAATTTGTTTATGGTCAATTGAACCGTGACACTAGGTCAGATTACAAATCTTTATGCAAAGAACTCTCAAACAGATTCAGGATAGTTGAAACCTCTAAAACATTTTGGGTACAATTCAGTCACAGAAATCAAAAATGTGGGGAAACAGCAGAAGAGTATGCTGCTGAATTAAAAATGTTGTATGACAAAGCCCATGTCAATCGTGATAAAGAAACAAGAAAAGAGGATCTTTTAAGAAGATTCCTTGATGGTTTAATTGATGATAAGGCTTGTTTTTATGTAGAATTCATAAAAGAACCAAAAAATATCGATGAAGCTGTTTTTCAAACAGTATGTTTCCAAGAAACAAAACAAAAGAAAAGGTCATATAATGAAAATATTCGACACATATTAACTGATTCAGATAACAGTGATATAGAATGTGATGTTGCAAGAATTGCGCCAGGTAAAAATAAAACAAGGCTCATTAAGAAAGAGGTTAACAGTGTTCATAAGAACCTATCAAATAAAATAGAAACCAATGACATGGACAAATTGAGAGAAATTGTCAGAGCAGAATTAAATGCATTGACTGCCCAACAAAACCAATTAGAATTTCACAAAAGTTGCAACACCGCACCAAAAGCCCAATTTATGAAGGATAGGTCACATACAAACAGTTACATTAAAAGCAGAATGAACAATGACAGGAAATGTTTCTATTGTCATGACCCATCGCATATAAAAAGAAATTGCCCAAAATTACAAAACATGCAAAGTCAAATAACTGAACAGTGTAAAATGCCATCAGCATTCCCATCCCAAAGTAATATGCACAAAGTGAGAGAAAATCATGCCTACACCAATGGCACACAACTGATGAGTCAAAATCAAAGCAATAAAGGCAGTGAAAATCAATGGCACCATCAAAACAACACCAATAGCTACAGTTATGCTACCCCTGGCTCATGTTTAAACTAGATAGGACTGACTTAAATGGCCAAGAGACAGTCCAAAATTTTGAAGGCCAAAGTAATGTTGCTATTCCAGCAAATAATCCTATTAGGCGAGGTTTCCCATTATCAGAAAGTATATATATTGCTGGATGTGTTCAAGGAGTGCACGTTAATTACGTTGTTGATACTGGTGCAGAAAAAACTGTAGTTTCCAAAAATATTTATAATAGAATTGATGATTCATGTAAACCATCTTTACAAAAAAAAGGCAAATTACTACATGCAGGTGGGGAACCATTGACAGATTTTGG
Source organism: Dreissena polymorpha (assembly GCF_020536995.1). NCBI lineage: Eukaryota > Metazoa > Mollusca > Bivalvia > Myida > Dreissenidae > Dreissena > Dreissena polymorpha. The sequence goes on from NC_068369.1 coordinate 5,939,768, forward strand.
AAAATGTGATTTAGAATTGCTAATTGATGGATATAAAACAAAATTAGAAGTCATTATTGCAGATATAAAAGATGATGTTTTACTGGGTATGGACATTTTAAAAGGAAGTAACGGCAAACCTGCTGATATTATACTTAGTCAGAACAAAATTTTACTCAATGGCGCAGAAATTACATGTCATCAATACAGTGATAATACTGTACGGAAAGTTAAGTCTGCAGATCATTATGTTATTAATGGCTATACAGAACAAATAATTGATGCATATGTAGACAGATATGAAATGGATGACAATAGAAAGTGTGCTGACATTTTAATTGAGGCATCAGCTAGTTTTAAAAACAATTTCCCTGTTATGATGGCCACAAGTTTAGCAAATATCAATAGTGCCCCAACAGTTAAAGTTAGACTGATAAATCCATTTCCTAATGATGTTTCAATCAATCAAGACACAGTAATTGGTACCGCAGAATTTGTAGCAAATGACCCAGTACAATTACTTGAGTCAGAAAATATGCAGGACCTCAATACAAATTCAATAAGGAGATTACAATTTGTTCAAACACCTGAAAACAAAGTCCTAAGAAATGTTTCTCAGGACAACATTAAAATAGCAAATGATAACAGCATAAGTGAGCAAATACCAGAACATTTAAAAACACTGTACACTGACTCAGTTAAAGACAAAAATCAGTCTGATATTAAAAAGATTGCAAATGTTCTTATAGAATACCAGGATGTTTTCTCTAAGGATGAAAATGACATTGGCCTTACCAATTTAACTGAGCACACTATTGACACTGGCAATGCACGGCCAATCAAACAACCTTTTCGGCGTGTTCCAATTGCTTATCAAAAAGAAGAAAAAAAGGCCATTAGTCAGAACAAAATTTTACTCAATGGCGCAGAAATTACATGTCATCAATACAGTGATAATACTGTACGGAAAGTTAAGTCTGCAGATCATTATGTTATTAATGGCTATACAGAACAAATAATTGATGCATATGTAGACAGATATGAAATGGATGACAATAGAAAGTGTGCTGACATTTTAATTGAGGCATCAGCTAGTTTTAAAAACAATTTCCCTGTTATGATGGCCACAAGTTTAGCAAATATCAATAGTGCCCCAACAGTTAAAGTTAGACTGATAAATCCATTTCCTAATGATGTTTCAATCAATCAAGACACAGTAATTGGTACCGCAGAATTTGTAGCAAATGACCCAGTACAATTACTTGAGTCAGAAAATATGCAGGACCTCAATACAAATTCAATAAGGAGATTACAATTTGTTCAAACACCTGAAAACAAAGTCCTAAGAAATGTTTCTCAGGACAACATTAAAATAGCAAATGATAACAGCATAAGTGAGCATATACCAGAACATTTAAAAACACTGTACACTGACTCAGTTAAAGACAAAAATCAGTCTGATATTAAAAAGATTGCAAATGTTCTTATAGAATACCAGGATGTTTTCTCTAAGGATGAAAATGACATTGGCCTTACCAATTTAACTGAGCACACTATTGACACTGGCAATGCACGGCCAATCAAACAACCTTTTCGGCGTGTTCCAATTGCTTATCAAAAAGAAGAAAAAAAGGCCATTAGTCAGAACAAAATTTTACTCAATGGCGCAGAAATTACATGTCATCAATACAGTGATAATACTGTACGGAAAGTTAAGTCTGCAGATCATTATGTTATTAATGGCTATACAGAACAAATAATTGATGCATATGTAGACAGATATGAAATGGATGACAATAGAAAGTGTGCTGACATTTTAATTGAGGCATCAGCTAGTTTTAAAAACAATTTCCCTGTTATGATGGCCACAAGTTTAGCAAATATCAATAGTGCCCCAACAGTTAAAGTTAGACTGATAAATCCATTTCCTAATGATGTTTCAATCAATCAAGACACAGTAATTGGTACCGCAGAATTTGTAGCAAATGACCCAGTACAATTACTTGAGTCAGAAAATATGCAGGACCTCAATACAAATTCAATAAGGAGATTACAATTTGTTCAAACACCTGAAAACAAAGTCCTAAGAAATGTTTCTCAGGACAACATTAAAATAGCAAATGATAACAGCATAAGTGAGCATATACCAGAACATTTAAAAACACTGTACACTGACTCAGTTAAAGACAAAAATCAGTCTGATATTAAAAAGATTGCAAATGTTCTTATAGAATACCAGGATGTTTTCTCTAAGGATGAAAATGACATTGGCCTTACCAATTTAACTGAGCACACTATTGACACTGGCAATGCACGGCCAATCAAACAACCTTTTCGGCGTGTTCCAATTGCTTATCAAAAAGAAGAAAAAAAGGCCATTGATAAACTTCTTGACCAAGGGGTAATAAGACCATCAAACAGCCCTTGGGCTTCACCGCTTTGTTTAGTTACCAAAAAGGATGGCACAATAAGGCCATGCATAGATTATCGTTTGTTAAACAAGGTCACTAAAGTAGATGCATTTCCAATACCAAAAGTGGATGAATGTATTGTCACAGTAGCAGGATCTAAATATTTTTCAACACTAGATCTTACATCAGGTTATTTTCAAGTTCCTTTGCATGAAAATGACATTCCCAAATCAGCATTCACATCAAAGTATGGGTTGTATGAGTTTACCTCTATGCCGTTTGGTATGACCAATAGTGGAGCTACTTTTCAAAGAGTTATGGAACTTGCTTTAAAGGGTCTACAATGGCAAACATGTATCATCTATATTGATGACTGTATTGTATTTGGAAGCACAGTGGATGACCACATAAACAGGTTATCTGAGGTTTTAAACAGATTTAGACAGGCAAATCTAAAGCTCAAGCCTAAAAAATGTGAGTTGTTGAAAGATGAGGTTACATTTCTTGGATACAGGGTGTCTGCTAAAGGTGTCAAACCAGATCCATGTAATGTAAGTAAAGTTTTACAATGGAAGGTCCCCGAGAATGTAACAGAGGTCAAACAATTTCTTGGTCTTTGCTCGTATTATCGTAAACATGTAAAACATTTCAGTACTATTGCAACACCTTTGTTTGATCTCACCAAAACTGATAGTTCTTTGAAATGGACAAATGAATGTCAAATAGCGTTTGACAAATTGAAACATTGTCTTACAAATCCAGATTTCATGACTTTACCAATAAATGATGGAGAATTCATTTTAGATTGTGATGCTTGTAATTTTGGTATAGGTGCTGTATTAAGTCAAATACAAGGTGGAAAAGAAAAAGTTGTCGCATACGCTAGTCGTACATTGAGTAAAGCAGAACGAAACTTTTGTGTGACAGATAAAGAATTACTTGCTATTCGATATTTTGTCGAATACTTTCGTCATTATTTACTTGGTAGAGAATTTAGAGTGAGATCAGATCATAGGGCGTTACGTTGGCTTTTTAGCCTGAAATCGCCTACAGGCAGAATAGCACGTTGGATAGAAATCCTATCAGGATACACATTCCAAGTTGAATACCGGCAAGGTCAAAAACATGGCAATGCTGATGCTTTGTCAAGGTGTCCCAATCCAAAAGATTGTAATTGTCAAGATATTGATACCGAGGAAATGCTTAAATGTGGACCATGTTTCAAGTGTAGAAAAAGAGCGTTAGAAATGGATTCAAACATCCATGATATATCAAGTCAAAATGTTTGTGCAAACAAAATATACAATGAGCCTTTAAAGACTTGTTCAGTTACTGATTCAAAGGTCAACGACATACATGTAGTAAATGAGTCTATGTCAAATGTCAAGGTTACAAATACTGGAACAAATATAGAATCAACAAGAAGTGTTGATTGTTTATTATTATTACTGTTGTTCAGCTGTTGTCTGAATGGAATATATTTTTTGTTTGGCCTAATGAAAAGGTCAATGTTTGAGACAATAAGTCTTGTTTTAACAGTACTTATTACAGTGACTGTTTACAGATTGAAATTCAATTCTGTGTATCGTTCAGTGTGTAGATCAATGACTACAAGGTCAAAAACTGGTTCCTTAGATGATTACATTACATGGTCAAACAGTTTTACTATACAAGACATAATAGATTTGCAAATGAAAGATAAAGATATCGGGCCTATATTAAAATGGCTGTCATTTGGGTAGCAAACCTAATGGGAATATGTCCAATTTAGAAAGTGTTTGGTTACACGTCACTATTTGCATTGCTGGGATGCATTGATTATAAAGGATGGTTTGATTTTTAGGCGTTTTCATAAGAAGGATAATTCAGGAATATTTTTACAATTATTAATTCCTAAGATATTACGAAAAGATGTTTTGTATCAGATGCATAACAGTATCTTATTAGGTCATCTTGGTCGCAAAAAGACACAAGAAAAGTTGTTACAGAGATACTATTGGTATGGTGTTAGGGAAGATATTCATTTATGGATTGAACAATGTGGCAATTGTGGTGCTAACAAGACACCTACAATAAATCCAAAAGCTCCGTTAGGAACACTCACAGTAGGCAATGTTTTAGACAGATTATCCACTGATTTTTTAGGTCCACTGCCTTATACTCCAAGGGGTAATAGGTACATTTTAACAGTGACAGATCATTTTTCGAGGTGGGTGGAGATAATACCTGTAATACGATCAAACAGCTGAGACAACAGCTCGAGTGATACTAAATGAAGTTATTGCAAGATTTGGATGCCCTATTTCTATTCATAGTGATCAAGGAAGCAATTATGAAAGTAAAATTTTCTCAGAATTATGTGAAATGCTTGAAATTAAGAAAACGAGAACGACAAGTAGAAACCCAAAAGGCAATGGTCAAACTGAGAGATATAATAAAACATTAATACGCATGATCAGGGCTTATCTGTCTGATAATCAAACTGACTGGGATTTAAATTTAGGTTGTTTAGCAGCAGCATATAGAGCTACTCCCAATGAAACTACAAAATTGACTCCAAATTTATTAATGTTGGGTAGAGAGGTCAGACTACCTGCTGAGATTGCTTTTGGTAGTTTTGCAAACAGTGAAAATGAATTGATCTCCTCTTATGGTGATTATGTCTTGAAACTCAAAAATAAAATGCTAACTTGCCATCAAATTTGTAGAGAACATTTACAAAATGCTGCTAAAAGACATACAGATTTGAACGGGTCAGGAAAAACATTTAATCAGTACAATGCTGGTGACATTGTTTGGTATTTAAATGTGAGAAGAAAAGAAGCAGTATGCACTAAGTTGTTAACACCATACTCCGGTCCATATCTCATCCAAAGTAAAATTAGTGACCAAAATTATATTTTACAATTTTCTAAATCTGTGACTGATGTAAAAGTTGTACATCATGACAAATTGAAACCTTACAAGGGTACTTGTCCCCCAAAATGGATTTCCAAATAAAAGAAATTCAATGCAGATAAATTCTGCCAGTTTTTCTGCCAGAAACAGAAACTATTATTTGCATGCTGTTTAAGCTCATTAATAACAATGATTGTCATGGTAAAAAGATTAAAAATAATTGTATTACAATATTATAACATGTATTAAAACAAAATTTTGTGTATTTTCAGAATGTCTTACATCAACAATAGAGGCAGGATATTTGAATGCCAACATTGCCTTCCAAAATATCAAGGCGAAAAATCTAAAGTTTTTGATCATTTTTACAAAAAACACGTCGCTTTGGACAAAGTTCCATTTTATTGTGCAATTTGCAAATTTGTGTGTGCATCCGAAGTGGATTTATATCGTCATGTTAAAAAATGTAACTTTCCTCCACATGAGGCAACTGTAAATGCCATGTTGGCTAATAATGAAAACGTAATGAAAATGCTTCATTAATCAAAAATGTCAATCCATATGTTCCAACTTCCTTGGACATTGTTCGCTTTTCAAAAGAAGATTCGTGTTTGATTTTTAACAGTCGTCGTAAGTCTTCAGACATTTTGAAATCTGCAATGGAATCGTCAGGCTTAAAAACGAATTCCATTCACAGTACCCCTACTGTTGACATTTTGCCCGAGATGTTAGGTGAACACGATTTGTCACCTTTTGACTTTCCAGAGTCACCATTACATTCTTCCAATAAAAGAATTTTGTGTCCTACGAAATCTCCATGGAGTGTATCTTCCATGTCTTCGTCTTCTTCATCGTCGACGTCAACTTGTGACACTTGTATAAATGATCTCAAATCTGAGATTCTTGAACTGAAATCAGCGGTTCATACGATGGGCTTAGCGCTGGGCCAATTAGTTGATGAACTCCGTGAGTTCAAAGCGGAGAAAAGGGCTGTTGTTCCAGCTTTTGTTGTTCCTCCCATTCAAAATAGAAAGGAGAATGAACCAGTCATTGTTCGAAGGCCAACAATCACTGAAAGGTGTCATTACCAGCCATCTCCTGCGAGTTCACGTGGTCGAGGGTATCATCCTTACCGGCAACAAATGCGGAGGCCACAACTGTTCCCGCCAAAGCCAGTGAATACCCACATAAGATTTTGATACAACGTGTTTTGCACAGCAATTATTTTGCACTGGTTTCCTGAAAAACATAATAAGCTTACCATAAGTAACTTCTTTGTCATTTAAAAAAAATCATAAATTTATACTAATTTTCATTGTAACATGCATATGGAAATAATGTCTTAAATCCGAATATGCAAATGCATCCAAAATTACTAACTTAGTGGTTGGCTACATTTAGAAACAGATTCAAGAAATAACTAGAATCTTGCCATAGAAACAATTAACGCACTTTAACATTAAATACTAATGAATTGTTAACATACCGAGTTTTGGTATCTCTCCTTCCATTTCATGTAAATAATATAGAAAAAACGAATCGAAATTTGAATAGAAATTCTAACGGCATGGCTGGTAAAGGGAAGTCACTCTTTAAACCATGCAAACTGTGTAAAACTCGGATCAGCAAAGGTCGTAATGCACTAAATAATTCCGACGGTTACAACCTTAATTGTCATTTTTGTTTTTGGCAACCAATAATTGATACTATGAAATGTGAAGTAAACATAGTCATTTTATTTATTAAAAAATTGCTGCATTATAACAAGATTATTGATAGTCAAAGAGTTTATTTAACATTTGATGTGTTGTTACTGTTGTTGTAGTTTTATTGTTTATGTTGATGTTCAAAGGTAAATTTAAAGAGCATTGGCTCTTTGCATTGTTGTAAAATTGATCTTTAAAAAGATCGAAATTTCCTCCAAATGTTTTAATCACTTTTGACATGCTCTGTTGTTTGAGATGCTTGTGATAGAGGAGGAAACATTCTAGTCTTATCCATGCTCAATTTTGATATATGTACTTAATTTGTTGTTATAAGTAAAATGTCATGAGCATCACAATGTTTAATATATTTGTTTAAAACCCTTGCTCATAACTTACTTGTTAACATGTTTGTTCCTATTATTGTCACTTGTGTTTTACAGCACTAGGTGATAAGTATTGTTATTATCGGAATGTTACATATGCTGAATATATTATCCATTTGTTAATTTGTATTGTATTAATTGTTCAATGTCGATAGTTAGACATTAAATTAATAAATTGTATTTATTGAAAAGGAGTTATTTACTTATTGTGATTGTTTAATTGATTCTATGAACTTAATAGTTTTGTGAGGACACAAACAATCGTAAGAGGGGGGTAATGTAACACATGTAAACCTTAGTGGGTGGGGTAATATTTATTTACTATTTGATATTTAACCTATGTTTCGAATGCTGTCTGCAGTTAAGTTATAGTATTGTATGAGACTCTAATGATAACAGACTTGAAAATTTACCTGGATTACCAGCTACGCGATTGTTGGAGTTTAAATCCAGATTCTTGAAAATGTATTGTACACATGTTCACTTAGTGTTATTTAACCCTAGGTGGCGTTGTAGCTGAGAATGACGTCACTATTACGTAAACAATCTGCTGTAAACTGTTTTTATACTGCATCAATTTTTATTGTTTTAAAATACTATTTGCATTTAAAATAGCAAATATGCAGGTAATTTATGTAGTATTATATATTATATTGTTAATACATATTGAAATGTTATATTTTTCATTGAACAATCCAAAGTTATTGGTGATTCTGTCAGTCTTCTGCTGTTCACGTTATGACATTCTAATACTTAGCAGAATTCTGCGGTAACATAATTTCTGAGAGTATAAAAGGCCGTGAGTTCTGAGTTTGAATCACTCTAACCAGAACGGTTGGGTCGGTAGGTGATAACGCAAGAATATGAGAATAAAAGAAAGACAAAGGCTTTGAAAGTTGATGGTTTGTAATTGACAACCTCATAAGAAAAAGAAATATAAACATACAAATATAACAGAAAACTTGCGGAATTATAACAGAAAACTCACAGAATTTTAACAGAAAACTTGCAGAATTTTAACACAATTATTAACTTATAACTCTTACTTTTCTCATGTAATGTTATCATTGACATAAATGTATTATGTTCATAAATGTGTGATATGATGAAAATAATAAATGATACGTTTGACAAAATTTATAAAAAGTGTTTATTTTTCACTTCTTAACTAAAAGAAATTTATCTTGACACGATTCGCTACCGCTTCCGAAGATATTTACTTTCACAAAAGTCAGAGTCGTGACATATTTAATGGATTTGCATTAGAATAAATGGATAAATTATATTTGTAAAATTATTTATTTTTTTAAAAACCGTTCTCAATCTTTTTTAACTATGGACAGAGATATGGTGTTAACACGACATAGAGCTCGTGAAGAAAATGATAACATTCAAATTAGGAATGAGAGGCAGAATGTTGAACATTCAAATAGTGAAGAATTACAAATTATTAACACAGATGAACAATGTTGTTCTTCTTATAATGGACAGTCACAGTGTTTGACTAGTTCAAAGTTACATATGAGTGCTGGCGACACTCATGATATTAAAGCAATGAGTCAAAGTATTTCAAACATTGAGGCAAAAGTTGCAAGCCTTGAGAATTCTTTATTACATGTAACCCAGGAGTTAACAAATGCTTTAAAAAATCTAGATTTGCAAAATAATAGGGAGAAATCTCTTGACTCGCATAGGCAAAACAGACTTCAAAGTCACAGGTTGGCATACAGTGAGAGTGATACTGATAGTGATAGTATTCCTGACCCAGATAATCTTATGTCCAATTCATCAATGCATGTTAACAGGGGAAACAAACATAATCCGAAATTACCTCCCTTCACAGGTAAAGAATCATGGAATGTTTGTTTAACCGATTTGAGGATGTTGCAAAAAGGCAAAGATGGACACTTGATGAAAAATTAGATGAAATATTACCTAGATTACAGGGAATAGCTGGTGAATTTGTTTATGGTCAATTGAACCGTGACACTAGGTCAGATTACAAATCTTTATGCAAAGAACTCTCAAACAGATTCAGGATAGTTGAAACCTCTAAAACATTTTGGGTACAATTCAGTCACAGAAATCAAAAATGTGGGGAAACAGCAGAAGAGTATGCTGCTGAATTAAAAATGTTGTATGACAAAGCCCATGTCAATCGTGATAAAGAAACAAGAAAAGAGGATCTTTTAAGAAGATTCCTTGATGGTTTAATTGATGATAAGGCTCGTTTTCATGTAGAATTCATAAAAGAACCAAAAAATATCGATGAAGCTGTTTTTCAAACAGTATGTTTCCAAGAAACAAAACAAAAGAAAAGGTCATATAATGAAAATATTCGACACATATTAACTGATTCAGATAACAGTGATATAGAATGTGATGTTGCAAGAATTGCACCAGGTAAAAATAAAACAAGGCTCATTAAGAAAGAGGTTAACAGTGTTCATGAGAACCTATCAAATAAAATAGAAACCAATGACATGGACAAATTGAGAGAAATTGTCAGAGCAGAATTAAATGCATTGACTGCCCAACAAAACCAATTAGAATTTCACAAAAGTTGCAACACCGCACCAAAAGCCCAATTTATGAAGGATAGGTCACATACAAACAGTTACATTAAAAGCAGAATGAACAATGACAGGAAATGTTTCTATTGTCATGACCCATCGCATATAAAAAGAAATTGCCCAAAATTACAAAACATGCAAAGTCAAATAACTGAACAGTGTAAAATGCCATCAGCATTCCCATCCCAAAGTAATATGCACAAAGTGAGAGAAAATCATGCCTACACCAATGGCACACAACTGATGAGTCAAAATCATAGCAATAAAGGCAGTGAAAATCAATGGCACCATCAAAACAACACCAATAGCTACAGTTATGCTACCCCTGGCTCATGTTTAAACTAGATAGGACTGACTTAAATGGCCAAGAGACAGTCCAAAATTTTGAAGGCCAAAGTAATGTTGCTATTCCAGCAAATAATCCTATTAGGCGAGGTTTCCCATTATCAGAAAGTATATATATTGCTGGATGTGTTCAAGGAGTGCACGTTAATTACGTTGTTGATACTGGTGCAGAAAAAAACTGTAGTTTCCAAAAATATTTATAATAGAATTGATGATTCATGTAAACCATCTTTACAAAAAAAGGCAAATTACTACATGCAGGTGGGGAACCATTGACAGATTTTGGAAAATGTGATTTAGAATTGCTAATTGATGGATATATGGATCGTAAACATGTAAAACATTTCAGTACTATTGCAACACCTTTGTTTGATCTCACCAAAACTGATAGTTCTTTGAAATGGACAAATGAATGTCAAATAGCGTTTGACAAATTGAAACATTGTCTTTCAAATCCAGATTTCATGACTTTACCAATAAATGATGGAGAATTCATTTTAGATTGTGATGCTTGTAATTTTGGTATAGGTGCTGTATTAAGTCAAATACAAGGTGGAAAAGAAAAAGTTGTCGCATACGCTAGTCGTACATTGAGTAAAGCAGAACGAAACTTTTGTGTGACAGATAAAGAATTACTTGCTATTCGATATTTTGTCGAATACTTTCGTCATTATTTACTTGGTAGAGAATTTAGAGTGAGATCAGATCATAGGGCGTTACGTTGGCTTTTTAGCCTGAAATCGCCTACAGGCAGAATAGCACGTTGGATAGAAATCCTATCAGGATACACATTCCAAGTTGAATACCGGCAAGGTCAAAAACATGGCAATGCTGATGCTTTGTCAAGGTGTCCCAATCCAAAAGATTGTAATTGTCAAGATATTGATACCGAGGAAATGCTTAAATGTGGACCATGTTTCAAGTGTAGAAAAAGAGCGTTAGAAATGGATTCAAACATCCATGATATATCAAGTCAAAATGTATGTGCAAACAAAATATACAATGAGCCTTTAAAGACTTGTTCAGTTACTGATTCAAAGGTCAACGACATACATGTAGTAAATGAGTCTATGTCAAATGTCAAGGTTACAAATACTGGAACAAATATAGAATCAACAAGAAGTGTTGATTGTTTATTATTATTACTGTTGTTCAGCTGTTGTCTGAATGGAATATATTTTTTGTTTGGCCTAATGAAAAGGTCAATGTTTGAGACAATAAGTCTTGTTTTAACAGTACTTATTACAGTGACTGTTTACAGATTGAAATTCAATTCTGTGTATCGTTCAGTGTGTAGATCAATGACTACAAGGTCAAAAACTGGTTCCTTAGATGATTACATTACATGGTCAAACAGTTTTACTATACAAGACATAATAGATTTGCAAATGAAAGATAAAGATATCGGGCCTATATTAAAATGGCTGTCATTGGGTAGCAAACCTAATGGGAATATGTCCAATTTAGAAAGTGTGGTTACACGTCACTATTTGCATTGCTGGGATGCATTGATTATAAAGGATGGTTTGATTTTTAGGCGTTTTCATAAGAAGGATAATTCAGGAATATTTTTACAATTATTAATTCCTAAGATATTACAAAAAGATGTTTTGTATCAGATGCATAACAGTATCTTATCTGGTCATCTTGGTCGCAAAAAGACACAAGAAAAGTTGTTACAGAGATACTATTGGTATGGTGTTAGGGAAGATATTCATTTATGGATTGAACAATGTGACAATTGTGGTGCTAACAAGACACCTACAATAAATCCAAAAGCTCCGTTAGGAACACTCACAGTAGGCAATGTTTTAGACAGATTATCCACTGATTTTTTAGGTCCACTGCCTTATACTCCAAGGGGTAATAGGTACATTTTAACAGTGACAGATCATTTTTCGAGGTGGGTGGAGATAATACCTGTACCTGATCAAACAGCTGAGACAACAGCTCGAGTGATACTAAATGAAGTTATTGCAAGATTTGGATGCCCTATTTCTATTCATAGTGATCAAGGAAGCAATTATGAAAGTAAAATTTTCTCAGAATTATGTGAAATGCTTGAAATTAAGAAAACGAGAACGACAAGTAGAAACCCAAAAGGCAATGGTCAAACTGAGAGATATAATAAAACATTAATACGCATGAACAGGGCTTATCTGTCTGATAATCAAACTGACTGGGATTTAAATTTAGGTTGTTTAGCAGCAGCATATAGAGCTACTCCCAATGAAACTACAAAATTTACTCCAAATTTATTAATGTTGGGTAGAGAGGTCAGACTACCTGCTGAGATTGCTTTTGGTAGTTTTGCAAACAGTGAAAATGAATTGATCTCCTCTTATGGTGATTATGTCTTGAAACTCAAAAATAAAATGCTAACTTGCCATCAAATTTGTAGAGAACATTTACAAAATGCTGCTAAAAGACATACAGATTTGAACGGGTCAGGAAAAACATTTAATCAGTACAATGCTGGTGACATTGTTTGGTATTTAAATGTGAGAAGAAAAGAAGCAGTATGCACTAAGTTGTTAACACCATACTCCGGTCCATATCTCATCCAAAGTAAAATTAGTGACCAAAATTATATTTTACAATTTTCTAAATCTGTGACTGATGTAAAAGTTGTACATCATGACAAATTGAAACCTTACAAGGGTACTTGTCCCCCAAAATGGATTTCCAAATAAAAGAAATTCAATGCAGATAAATTCTGCCAGTTTTTCTGCCAGAAACAGGAACTATTATTTGCATGCTGTTTAAGCTCATTAATAACAATGATTGTCATGGTAAAAAGATTAAAAATAATTGTATTACAATATTATAACATGTATTAAAACAAAATTTTGTGTATTTTCAGAATGTCTTACATCAACAATAGAGGCAGGATATTTGAATGCCAACATTGCCTTCCAAAATATCAAGGCGAAAAATCTAAAGTTTTTGATCATTTTTACAAAAAACACGTCGCTTTGGACAAAGTTCCATTTTATTGTGCAATTTGCAAATTTGTGTGTGCATCCGAAGTGGATTTATATCGTCATGTTAAAAAATGTAACTTTCCTCCACATGAGGCAACTGTAAATGCCATGTTGGCTAATAATGAAAACGTAAATGAAAATGCTTAATTAATCAAAAATGTCAATCCATATGTTCCAACTTCCTTGGACATTGTTCGCTTTTCAAAAGAAGATTCGTGTTTGATTTTTAACAGTCGTCGTAAGTCTTCAGACATTTTGAAATCTGCAATGGAATCGTCAGGCTTGAAAACGAATTCCATTCACAGTACCCCTACTGTTGACATTTTGCCCGAGATGTTAGGTGAACACGATTTGTCACCTTTTGACTTTCCAGAGTCACCATTACATTCTTCCAATAAAAGAATTTTGTGTCCTACGAAATCTCCATGGAGTGTATCTTCCATGTCTTCGTCTTCTTCATCGTCGACGTCAACTTGTGACACTTGTATAAATGATCTCAAATCTGAGATTCTTGAACTGAAATCAGCGGTTCATACGATGGGCTTAGCGCTGGGCCAATTAGTTGATGAACTCCGTGAGTTCAAAGCGGAGAAAAGGGCTGTTGTTCCAGCTTTTGTTGTTCCTCCCATTCAAAATAGAAAGGAGAATGAACCAGTCATTGTTCGAAGGCCAACAATCACTGAAAGGTGTCATTACCAGCCATCTCCTGCGAGTTCACGTGGTCGAGGGTATCATCCTTACCGGCAACAAATGCGGAGGCCACCACTGTTCCCGCCAAAGCCAGTGAATACCCACATAAGATTTTGATACAACGTGTTTTGCACAGCAATTATTTTGCACTGGTTTCCTGAAAAACATAATAAGCTAACCATAAGTAACTTCTTTGTCATTTAAAAAAAATCATAAATTTATACTAATTTTCATTGTAACATGCATATGGAAATAATGTCTTAAATCCGAATATGCAAATGCATCCAAAATTACTAACTTAGTGGTTGGCTACATTTAGAAACAGATTCAAGAAATAACTAGAATCTTGCCATAGAAACAATTAACGCACTTTAACATTAAATACTAATGAATTGTTAACATACCGAGTTTTGGTATCTCTCCTTCCATTTCATGTAAATAATATAGAAAAAACGAATCGAAATTTGAATAGAAATTCTAACGGCATGGCTGGTAAAGGGAAGTCACTCTTTAAACCATGCAAACTGTGTAAAACTCGGATCAGCAAAGGTCGTAATGCACTAAATAATTCCGACGGTTACAACCTTAATTGTCATTTTTGTTTTTGGCAACCAATAATTGATACTATGAAATGTGAAGTAAACATAGTCATTTTATTTATTAAAAAATTGCTGCATTATAACAAGATTATTGATAGTCAAAGAGTTTATTTAACATTTGATGTGTTGTTACTGTTGTTGTAGTTTTATTGTTTATGTTGATGTTCAAAGGTAAATTTAAAGAGCATTGGCTCTTTGCATTGTTGTAAAATTGATCTTTAAAAAGATCGAAATTTCCTCCAAATGTTTTAATCACTTTTGACATGCTCTGTTGTTTGAGATGCTTGTGATAGAGGAGGAAACATTCTAGTCTTATCCATGCTCAATTTTGATATATGTACTTAATTTGTTGTTATAAGTAAAATGTCATGAGCATCACAATGTTTAATATATTTGTTTAAAACCCTTGCTCATAACTTACTTGTTAACATGTTTGTTCCTATTATTGTCACTTGTGTTTTACAGCACTAGGTGATAAGTATTGTTATTATCGGAATGTTATATATGCTGAATATATTATCCATTTGTTAATTTGTATTGTATTAATTGTTCAATGTCGATAGTTAGACATTAAATTAATAAATTGTATTTATTGAAAAGGAGTTATTTATTTATTGTGATTGTTTAAATGATTCTATGAACTTAATAGTTTTGTGAGGACACAAACAATCTTAAGAGGGGGGTAATGTAACACATGTAAACCTTAGTGGGTGGGGTAATATTTATTTACTATTTGATATTTAACCTATGTTTCGAATGCTGTCTGCAGTTAAGTTATAGTATTGTATGAGACTCTAATGATAACAGACTTGAAAATTTACCTGGATTTCCAGCTACGCGATTGTTGGAGTTTAAATCCAGATTCTTGAAAATGTATTGTACACATGTTCACTTAGTGTTATTTAACCCTAGGTGGCGTTGTAGCTGAGAATGACGTCACTATTACGTAAACAATCTGCTGTAAACTGTTTTTATACTGCATCAATTTTTATTGTTTTAAAATACTATTTGCATTTAAAATAGCAAATATGCAGGTAATTTATGTAGTATTATATATTATATTGTTAATACATATTGAAATGTTATATTTTTCATTGAACAATCCAAAGTTATTGGTGATTCTGTCAGTCTTCTGCTGTTCACGTTATGACATTCTAATACTTAGCAGAATTCTGCGGTAACATAATTTCTGAGAGTATAAAAGGCCGTGAGTTCTGAGTTTGAATCACTCTAACCAGAACGGTTGGGTCGGTAGGTGATAACGCAAGAATATGAGAATAAAAGAAAGACAAAGGCTTTGAAAGTTGATGGTTTGTAATTGACAACCTCATAAGAAAAAGAAATATAAACATACAAATATAACAGAAAACTTGCGGAATTATAACAGAAAACTCACAGAATTTTAACAGAAAACTTGCTGAATTTTAACACAATTATTAACTTATAACTCTTACTTTTCTCATGTAATGTTATCATTGACATAAATGTATTATGTTCATAAATGTGTGATATGATGAAAATAATAAATGATACGTTTGACAAAATTTATAAAAAGTGTTTATTTTTCACTTCTTAACTAAAAGAAATTTATCTTGACACGATTCGCTACCGCTTCCGAAGATATTTACTTTCACAAAAGTCAGAGTCGTGACATAGTCCATGAAAAACTAATATGCAGTTCCCTGTAGTTGTTTAGTCAAGAAGCTTTTCTTGTTGTTTGGACTAGTTGGATTCATTGTATGTGAATTACAAAACTTGTGGATGCCCTTAAAGACTAGAATTTCGGAACAAACAGGAAAAAGTTTAAACCTGTTTGTATATTGTACACTAATGTATATTGTACCCTATTAACCCATTTATGCCTAGCGTCTAGAAAAAAGGCCTTGGCAACAGCGTAGACCCAGATGAGACGCCGCATGATACAGTGCCTCATTAGGGTCTGCGCTGTTTGCTTAAAGGAATTTCTGCAAGAAATATTCTTAATATAGAAGTAAATATATAAGACATCCCTAATTTTGGAAATAAATTGATCCAATTTAGAAGGATGGGAGAGTCCACTAGGCAAAAAGGGTTAAATGCCATAATGATTTGCGAACCTGCTTTCAGATTAACATTCACGATTTCCTATTGCAATCGTATTACAGTAAAAGGGCATAGAGCAGTTAATTGCACCATATTTAGGAAAGAAGGCACAGACGTTTGGACCGTTACAATAATTAATGCCACTTGCTGTGAGTTAATGGGGGTTGGAGAGGGGCATGGTAAACGAAGAATTTCCATTCTTCAATAAGCCATTAAATATGAACTGAAATTTCAGTAATTCAAAACAAAACAAACACCCAACACAAACATACACACCTCATTTATTTAAGGAATTTTATCCGGATTTTGGTAAGGCGCATTTTAAATCATATATAGTTGGAAGTTAGTCAATTTTAACAGGGCTCAAAATAAACACTCGCAAAACTCGCAAAATTATGTGTGAACAACCAGATACACAGACATACAAACAGACATACATATTCCTATTGGAGACTTCGGCGTGGGCGCCTAGCTACGATACAGAATGAAGCAGACATACTGTGAAATCCCCATCCCCCCAAAAAAGATGGTTCATTCACAGTTATATACCCCATCCTAACACCGCAACACATCTTCAACGTTGGAACAGTTTTACATACACAGAAGGGACAGTTACATGAACATTTATTTAAAAATATGAAACCATAGTTGTATTTGGGCACGATCCGATCAGGAAGTATAAATACCCTAACAATATGTTAGAGACACTGTGGAAATACGTTGGATCTAGAAGATACAGTGAAATTATGAGTATTTTGTGTTTCAAGGGAGATAATTACATTTTACAACAACGTTATTTCCATTTTCCGGGATTTATTACTAGATATTCGTTCACAGTCGATTATTTATATAAATATGGAGAAAGATATGTGTGAACAACAAGATACACAGACATACAAACAGACATACATATTCCTTTTGAAGACTTCGGCGTGGGCTCCTAGCTACGATGAATAATGAAGCAGACATACTGTGAAATCCCCATCCCCGATAAAAGGTGGTTCATTCCCAGTTATATACCCCACCCTAACACCGCAACACATCTCCAAAGTTGGAACAGTCTTACATACACAGAAGGGATAGTTACATGAACATTTATTTACAAACATGAAACCATAGTTGTATTTGGGCACGATCTGATCAGAATTCATAAATACCATAACACTATCTTAGAGACACTGCGGAAATACGTTGGATCTAGAAGACACAGTGACATTATGAGTATTTTTGTGTTTCAAGGGAGATAATTATATTTCACAACAACGTTATTTCCATTTTCCGGGATATATAACTAGATACTCGTTCACAGTCGGTTATTTATATATATGGAGAAAGATATGTGTGAACAACCAGATACACAGGCATACAAACAGACATACATATTCCTATTGGGAGACTTCGGCGTGGGCTCCTAGCTACGATGCAGAATGAAGCAGACATACTGTGAAATCCCCATCCCCCCCAAAAAAAGATGGTTCATTCACAATTATAAATCAAGCAAAATGGTGATTTTGCTTGATTTCATATATAATTATCCCGTACAAATAGGGATTAAGCCAGCCTAAGTAAATGGCAGAGTGGGGAGGGTCTAAAAATGGGCTTGGCAACATCTTTCATAAAAAATCGTCGTATGATAAGCTTTGTACATTTTAAGTGACTAAGTTGTGCTTTTCCCACTTAAATACTTATATTCAAACATCAATTTAGTACATTAAGTACATATTAATGATGCTTATTAAAAATAATTTGATGACGTGGAACGTGTTAACAAGCTATTTCTGTTATTTAAGAAAATTACCTAGGTGTCTACCTCAAATGATCCAGTTTCAATATCTGACGAAATATCATTAGGTCACATGGTCTGACCAAGTTTTATGTAGATTGACTCACATTTGACTGCTAGAGAGTTAAGAAAGCTTCAGTATAGACAATCAAAGAAAATTGTTCCACCCCTTTCAGCAATATATTTGCAATTTTGTTTAAATGTCCAGAACAATTGTAAAGGTTTGATGCGATATCATTAAAACAAATTATCTGAGCAAGTAGCTGAAAGATTTGTGAAAAAATTGAGACGTCTAGAATGTTAAGACGCGTTTTTTAATATGACATAGTGACCTAGTTTTTTATTTTAAGTGCCAATGATTCAAACTCTGCCGAGAATATTTTGCGACAAATGTTTTTCGATTAATCACAACCATTATTTAACTCAAGCTTTCATTAGAATAAAAGTTCTGACCAAGTTTAATCAAGATTGGACGAAAACATGTGACTTCTAGAGCGTAAAGAAGATTTATTTGTATATGACATAATACGAGTTAGCGTTATAGTCTTAATACGATTTATATGTATTCATATTAGGAAAACTGTTTCGCCCCTGGCGGTAATGTTTTTTGACGAACCACAACCATTTCGAATTCGTATGAATTATCTTAAGAGAAAATGAACTGTCCAAGTTTCATGAAGATTGGACCAAAATCCGGACTTTAAGAGATTTAGCAAGGTTTCACTTTAGCCATGAAAAGAAAACTGACTCGACCCTCTTGCGCCAATGGTTTTGAAGAACCGGAACCATTTGCAAAAACAGCCGAGACATCATAAGAATACATGTTCTAACATGTTGGAATATAGTTTACATATGTTTCTCAACATATAATTATATAAACTGATTTATCTAATGATATGTCATTCAAATGTATCGACATATGTTGTTTGTAAGACTTAACGATGAAAATTGCATTTGAGTATTCCTGAAATATCATAATCAGACAATTACATCTTTGTAACATATGTTGCTATTGTAACAGACGGCACAGTTGACCCAGTGATTAATTACAACAAGGATACCACAGTTCAAAGTCATTAAAACAACATTAGGTAACACTAATTACCGATATTTCAAATAGATGAAAACCTCATTCTTTTTCTCTCCCCATTGAATATCCATTAGCAATAATTTGTGAAACGTGCTAGGATAAAACGCGATTCTACGTGGATAATTTTAATGCCGTTATGTTATAATATAATTTGTTAAGCCAACCTCCTGTGAATATTGATGTGGATGTGCATAGGGTTTTCTATCAATCATTGGCACAACATATGTCATTTTAAATGTAATGGAATCAATATAGATGTGCATCTACAACTTTGTCGCTTCGCTACAAAATTAATGTTTGTGCATAAAATGTTATAGGAAGATCAGAAAATGCACATAAAAAGACTTGAGTAAAAGGGATGACTTTTTGATGGTCCAGTCGTCCAATAACAATATAACCATATTTAAAAGAATAAACGCTCTTTAACCCCCGAGGAAAATGTACCTTTGCGCATTGCATCTTGCTGCATCAAATCATAAACATGGTTATCACAGTACTTAGTGTCATATTGCGCAATAAAAAATGAATCAGGTGAATGTATTTGGGAATGGGTTGCATTTGTTTTTATTAAAACACCAAGCTTAAAGACAGTATTATTCAATGTTTTTGCTTTAAATCTACAGTTTATGACAGCATTTGACTTTTATCTACAAATGGTAAAGGTTTAAATATATTGTACTGTTTAAAAAAAAAACAAATCCGCGTTTGCATAGCAATCAATTTATTTTACATCATGTGTAATTAAGCTCCGTTCTATGTGATATTTTATGTTTTGGTGTTATGTGCTATTTTTTTGCGTTTTACAATAAAGAAAAATGTTCATTTGAGCGTGGCCGTGATAAAAAAGGCAGACAATACCAAACTTCCAGATTGTATGAATACTTGTATAACAATGAATGAACTTTATCTAATAGTGTGATGCTTGAGTTAACACGTAATGACGGAAAATATACTGTTCAGGACAGAAAGAGGACTTATTCGAACACTTTAAGTTCATCATGACGAACAATCCTGTGTGCATGGTGATTAAGGTCCTTGACCATAATGACCCCGTCTGCAGTCCAGCAGCCCTCCAGCTTCTTGTATTTTACAAGTTGCCTGGCGGTGTACCTGATATGGCTTCTTTTACCGGTTAGTCCCTCGTTTAGATAGGCACCGGAGGAGCCCGTCGATTTTAGCGCCGCACGAGTTTTGTAAAGGGTTTGACTTGCCGATAAGTTGCAAATTTAACTATGGTAGGTCTGCTTTTGGAAGGGCCGGCTTTACCAACACGATGACTTCTGTCAATATCTGACAATTTTATGTCAGCATTGACCTGCTTACACAGTTTGATAATGATGTCATCTGTACTCTCGCATTCTATCTCGGTATACCAGTAAGTCGTGAGCAATTCCTGCGGCTGTACTGTTCCGCGTCATCTATCATGCTCTCCAACGAATTGACGCGTAATCGGAGATCTTCATTTTCCTGTTTAAGAGTTGCATTTTCATGGCTCAAAAGATCTAGTCTAGATTGAAGACCCTTAACCACGCCATCAATGACCGGTTTGATAAGGCTAAGAATATCATCCTGGAATGCTGACTTTAGTACTAGTGCGATTTTCTCTAAGTCAGTGTCTGAAAGTGCCAAGCTATTAACAGCGCTAGTGTTGCCATCAGTTTCCATGATACTTGCCAATAATCGACCCTTTTTAAATCAGCTATGTCTTTCGGTGATGACAGAAACCTCTTTTTAGTGTTGTTGACAGTTGGTGTCGAAGGGGTTGTTCTATTGGTATCAGATATACGCTAGTTTTTATGAGTAGTATTCCCTGTCAATACTAACACAAGCCATATAAGGATATGTGATTGTCAAAATATAGACAAAGGCCAAGGAAGAAAAACAGCCAATTTATCGTGATCAGCCTGAGAATTGTGAGAATCGTGGAGCGTGTAAAGTCAGTTGAACAATACTGTAATAGGATCTTCACTTACTTCTCTAATTCCTTAAATAAAAATCCGTACCACTTTATTTTACTTGCATAATACACTTTAATATTGTTTCCAGTTCATCCAGTTCGCTCATTTTTCATAAAAACAACATCACTTTTCGTAAGATAAACAGTAAAAAACGACCACACACACAAAACACTACTTCGTCATGACAACCGGAACCGGAAAAAAAGAGAAAAAGAAAGAAGAAAAAAAGAAAAGAGAAAAAGAAAAAACAAATGTTTTGCCGATGATTGATGGAAAATCATACGCATTTCCAAATAAAGAATCGATTGAGCATAACGGCACGCCGACTTTCCACGCAGAATCGCACATGGAAAAGCCTGTGCGAATAATGTATCAACTATTTAAATACCATTAAAATAATATAACTTTATATCTTTCTTGATTAGTAACTTAGTTAATTCTCTTTGCTTAATGTTCAAACTGCGTAAGAAAAATATGTCTCTATGTTTCAAAATATATACAATTAATATTAATATATAACTCACAGATTCAAATATAATGACATTTTCAATACAAAGAGCTAATAAGCGATTTCATTAAAATTTACGGAGGAAATGCCCTTTAATTTTGTGTGTGAATCAAAACTACATCGTTATTGAAGGGATCCAAAATTAAGGTAAACGGATGAATACACGTTGACATATTCAGTCTGGACGCTGTTTCTTTTTCGACTTATGTTAGTTACAGCTTGAAATTTGGAGGCTACTTACTCAAAACAAAGTTCGATTTAACCTGTTTACAGGTACAATGCACGCATCAACTAAATACAAAACGACATAAACACATTTCGAATGCCTTACTCTTTTTTATCAAGCTGTTTTACTAGCACTACCATTCTAGTGGACTAATTAAATTTTCATTCGGCTATAAAAAAGAGAGTTCTGTTGGTAACAAACACTTTGGTTCCGACACTCAAATAAGTGCTTGTGAAGCAATAGGAATTCTACGTGTAAGTGTTGAACATTTTAATATCTTTGTGTCATTATATTATTGGTCGTGTTGTATGTTAACAGCGAGGCATTCAAACTAAGCATGATGTGGATATTCAGTAAGTTTCTGGCTTGTGATGCATTTAATAATAAGACCTGGAGTGTTTTCTATCTAAATGATTAAGCAATACTACTACTACTACTACTACTACTACTACTACTACTACTACTTCTACTACTTCTACTACTACTACTACTACTACTACTACTACTACTACTACTACTACTACTACTACTACTACTACTACTACTACTACTACTACTACTACTACTACTACTACTACTACTACTACCACCACCACCACCACCACCACCACCAACACCAACCACCACCACCACCACCACCACCACCACCACCACCACCACCACCACCACCGCCGCCGCCGCCGCCGCAGCCACCACCACCACCACCACCAATAATAATAATAATAATAATAATAATAATAATAATAATAATAATAATAATAATGTGCTGTTTGTTTTGTGTTGGAGGCATTCGTTTTATAATTCAAGGGTTGTTGTGATTAGTGCTTAAATTTTCAAATTTATTTTTGGTTGTATTGTTTTCTTCTTGTTATAAAGTTTTATAACATTTTACATTGTGAATAATTAATTTGAAGTGTTGTTATTCCTCTACTGATTAAGCAAACAACACAGCATAACTGTCTATATTATCACGTAATTGCAAGTTACGTTTTAAAAATAGCGTGCTCCTGTGGCATGTTTATAGTGTTTTTCTGTACAGACCGCTTTTTGAAACTATTTTTGTATAGATGTCGCCAAAAATTAAGTTGATGCAATATGGATCTGACGTTTTGAACAGGTTTGATGGGAAACGAGCATATAGCATCAACTAACACAATGATTTTGTATATGCAAACATATTTTTATATAAATAATATAACATCTAAATTAAATTGCATTAATTTAAAGAATTAATGTTACTTATCATTCTCTTGACTGTTAAAATACATTTAACATCTTGCCCACAAATGCACATTCCATGATAATGCATTATGCTAAATGTCATTTTTAGAGTTTGCATTTACAGCATTATTGCAAATAGAGAATACTTTTTATTTACGATAATACTTGCAGTCTTTTGATTGCACACTATCAGTTTTCATAATCAAGTAAAATGAAAAGTGTATATAGGCAATTTTGATTCTCAATAGGCAAGATTGAAGTGATAGTTTATAAAAGTTTTTCTGTATTGTGGGTTAACATTTCACACATTCATTACCGTTAATTTTTACCACATTTTAAGACCTTGTTATTTATACTGTTTAATATAAAGATACAGTCGACTGTGCTCTTTCCTTTTTTGGTTACCAAATTAAAAGTCAGATATTATTTTATTTTCATCTCACCATTCGGTCAGTCTCTTAAAAAGAACCTGAGAACATATCTTTGATAAAATATTATTGAAAGTTATTCCACGATAATTGTTTGCATCGCTCGGGTCTCCGCTTTTAAATATTGGTGAGATTGGTTCAGTATCAAAAAAGTTATTGAATAAAGTTGTGAGGTTCGGTTTAATAGAATATTATATGCCCTTTTAATTCTTTCGGCCGAAATAATATCGGGTCCACTAGATTTGCCATTATTTGTTTGAAAACTGCTTGACATATTACCCACTCTGAAATTGGTCGGCCTTGTATGATTTTCATTCATTCGCTTCGGAATGTGCCCAACATTAAGTTCATTTGAATTTGTACTAACGTTATTATAATGATCTAAATGTTTATTGTATTCCAATATATAGGATAATTAGCCAGTTCTTGAGTTTAAATATCCTACAATAAAAGTGTACCCTAAGGTGCAATAGTTTCTATGTTATTCTCAATTTCTTCGAAAAAAAATCTTCATCTCTCAAGACTTTTGAATTCTGTGGTGGAATTCAAGTGCAACACATGTTCACATCTTTATCAAAAGTTCACATTTGTATCCCTAATCTAACCATATTACGCCAAAATCATTTACTTTTACAATTATCTTATCTTTTAAAGAGGTTTTATAAAACGACCGAAATACCTCTGGCTTGTCGATCTTTTTTAACTCCATAAGCATGTGTGCTTTCAAAGTTTTGGATGTTTAAATTGTGCACTGTTTTTTGTTGGCCCATGTTTCACT
The DNA here is from genome assembly GCF_020536995.1 of Dreissena polymorpha. Taxonomy (NCBI): domain Eukaryota; kingdom Metazoa; phylum Mollusca; class Bivalvia; order Myida; family Dreissenidae; genus Dreissena; species Dreissena polymorpha. The sequence goes on from NC_068369.1 coordinate 5,964,410, forward strand.
TAATACATAAATAACATATCGACATATATATCCCAGAAAGTCAATATCATTAGTTTTCGCACAAGTCCATTTACATACCACGAAATTATTTTTGACTTCTAGTTTTCCTAATAATTATGTTCTATATATAAAACCGGTATTTTTATTATTATTTAAGAGTGTCCATTCTCCCGATAAGTTAAACTTTTTAGCTTCAAAGCTTTTTTTATTGTTTATGGAATAAATGCATGTTACATTGTATATGTTAATGATAAAGAGAGTTAATAGAGGTATTTAGTATGAGTAACATATGAGTCGCGTTCTGAGAAAACTGGGCTTAATGCAAGTGCGTAAAGTGTCGTCCCAGATTAGCCTGTGCAGTCCGCACAGGCTAATCAGGGACGACACTTTCCGCCTTTCTGGTATTTTTAGTTTTAAGAAAGTCCCTCATTACCGAAAATTAAGTTAAGGCGGAAAGTGTCGTCCCTGATTAGCCTGTGCGGACTGCACAGGCTAATCTGGGACGACACTTTACGCATATGCATTAAGCCCAGTTTTCTCAGGGCGCCCATTTGAGTACCATATACTATATTTGAGTACCATATATGCGTTCTTGTTATTTGCTTGTTTATTTTTGTTAAAAATGTAATGTATAAAATATAATATATACTGGGTCGTGCTCTGTGAAAATGGGGTTTAATGCATGTGCAAACCGGACAGGCTTATCAGGGACGACACTTTCCATCTAAACTGGATTTTGCTAAGAAGAGACTTTCTGTAAGCGACAAGTATCATAAAACCGGAAAGTGTCGACCCTGATTAGCCTTTGCGAAATACACAGGCTAATCTGGGACGACACTTGACGCACATGATTTAACCCCCTTATCACAGAGCACGGTCCTTATATTACACTAAAGGTTGATGACTATTGATTTCAAATCAAACCTTTTGCTAAGCAATATCTGACTCGCCTAATATCACATCAAAAAGGCACCGATCATTTAAGCATATTACTTAAGATAAATCTTTCAATTCATAGTGAATGCGATTCACTACGAAAAACTAAAGAACTAAAATGTAATCATCAACTATTTTAATATATTACCAATATATGAGTGAAATTGCAGCAAAGTATTCACAACAAATAAAGAAATAGCCATAAGCGCAAACACATTAATTACGACCTGTACATTTTAATACGATATCACGAGGTTAGAAGATTACATAAATGCATTTTTAAAGCATTCTGAAGTCAAATTATGTAAACGTGGGAATTAATTGATTTGGAAATAAAATTAGGACAGCGCCGTTAAAATTGAAATATCAATCTACTGTTTGAATTGTTTTAGAATAGAAATTATACAGGATACAATAAGAATGCATATTCAACCATTGTCACTCAACCCAATGTTGAATCCAGTAATAATTTGACGCCATATATGTGCTTTTGCCCCCCAAAACGCTTAATTGACCTGACCTAACATTATGTCAAAGTTACTACTCATTACGCCTAATTGACATAACACAATTTATCACATGACTAAACACAATTCAAATTTGGCTCAATTAAAACTGGACAATACGTAAAGCAAACTTGACAAAACCTTATGTCAACTTGACACATTAAAATGCCTGCTTTTCTAAACTTAATGCTAACTAACCAAACATATCAGGTTCATTCAAATAGAAGCAGTTTTGCCGTTCCATAGTGGGCCGTCTCGTACATGGATCGGAGTCACAGGCTAATGGGAAGGCACTGACGTAACCTTTATGCTTAAAATTGTATCCCAGAAAAGCTCGTGGCTATGAAATTAGGTCTTAGCGATTCACTGCTAAACTTTAAACAATGCATGTAATGGCACTATGAGCTCGTTATTTCACGTCATATTCTTGTAGTTGAGATTTGCGATTGTTCGAGAGCTTACCGACATTTCACATTCTCAGCTGAGAGGAAACTCGAGATAATGTGTCTTGCACATGAGGCGCGTTCTGAGAAAACGGGGCTTAATGCACGTGCATCTGCGCAATGTGTCATCCCAGATTAGCCTGTGCATTTCGCACAGGCTAATCAGGGACGACACTTTCCGCTTTTATGGTATTTTTCGCTTAAAGGAAGTCACTTCTATACGAAGGTCCAGTAAAGGCGGAAAGTGTCGTCCCTAATTAGCCTGTGCGGACTGCTCAGGCTAATCTGGAAAGACACTTTACGCACATGCATTAAGCTCAGTTTTTTCAGAACGCGACTCAGGTTTAAGTCAGACTCAATACTTACTCAATTTTCTTTGACATCAACTTTAGCATGCTGGTCAACCTTATTTCAAAGATTGAGAAAAACTAAAAGTTGAGAAAAAAAATCACCTTAGTACGTTCGTTATTACCCAGATCTTTCCAATGCATGGCTTATTTATTTTTTGCTTCAGAATTATTGTAAAAACAACTACATGCGAACCCATTTTCATATAAGCAATAACATCATCAATATTACTTTGGCGTGATTGGAGATGATGGCGTTGAATAGTCGAATTGACGTTTCTACTTTTTAACTTATATATTAAATAAAAATAAAGTAAAATATATAAGCCGTACATTTTATATATCAATCCATCGAATATTTATTCCTCAAGTTAATAGTTGCATGTGATAAACCAATTATTTATAATGTGTGTAAATTGGTTAAATAAGCTTTTGTGAAAGAAATACAAATCTTAATAATATTGTTCAATAAACTTCAGTACCACCTTGATATAATCTACGCGTTCTCAACTTCGAATTCATTCATCTGTATTTGTATTTTAATGACTAGTTTTTGTTATTTAATGTTATGCTGTTAAGCCTAGTTACTTGACAGAAAATAATGTGTCTTTTTAAGCATGAAGACGATGTTCATTTGTCTGTCTGTCTGTCTGTCTGCCTGCCTGCCTGCCTGCCTGCCTGCCTGTCTGTCTGTCTGTCTGTCTGTCTGTCTGTCTGTCTGTCTGTCTGTCTGTCTGTCTGTCTGTCTGTCTGTCTGTCTGTCTGTCTGTCTGTCTGTGTGTCTGTCTGTCTGTCTGTCTGTCTGTCTGTCTGTCTGTCTGTCTGTCTGTCTGTCTGTCTGTCTGTCTGTCTGTCTGTCTGTCTGTCTGTCTGTCTGTCTGTCTGTCTGTCTGTCTGTCTGTCTGTCTGTCTGTCTGTCTGTCTGTCTGTCTGTCTGTCTGTCTGTCTGTGACAGTGAAAAGACTTTTTTGTTTCTGCGTGTCGCTTCGAACATAAGACGCTTTATTGGAATTGGCCCCGTCATTCTTTTTGGTGTACAATTACAGCTCAACCATGTACATACTCGTCCTGGTGCTCCTGCTTGTGGTCTGCGTCGCTCTGCTGACTCTTCCAAATACTTCTGTAGGTAAGTTGACGTCGCCCTTCTGAATCTGCCACAGGTTACTGAAGGTGAATTGACGCGCGATGCTGACTCTGCCACAGGTTACTGAAGGTGAATTGACGCGCCCTGCTGACTCTGCCACAGGTTACTGAAGGTGAATTGGCGCGCCCTCCGGACTCTGCCATAGGCTACTGAAGTTGAGTTGACGTCGCTCTGCTGACTCTGCCATAGGTTACTGAAGTTGAGTTGAAGTCTCTCTGCTGACTCTGCAACAGGTTACTTAAGGTGAGTTGACGTCGCCCTGCTGACTCTGCCACAGGTTACTGAAGGTGAATTGACGCGCCCTGCTGACTCTGCCACAGGTTACTGAAGGTGAATTGACGCGCCCTGCTGACTCTTCCATAGGCTACTGAAGTTGAGTTGACGTCGCTCTGCTGACTTTGCCATAGGTTAATGAAGTTGAGTTGAAGTCTCTCTGCCGACTCTGCAACAGGTTACTGAAGTTGAGTTGAAGTCTCTCTGCTGACTCTGCAACAGGTTACTTAAGGTGAGTTGACGTCGCCCTGCTGACTCTGCCACAGGCTACTGAAAGTGAGTTGTCTCTGCCACAGGTTACTGAAGGTGAGTTGATGCGCTCTGCTGACTCTGCCACAGGTTACTGAAGGTGAATTGACGCGCCATGCTGACTCTGCCATAGGCTACGGAAGTTGAGTTGACGTCGCTCTGCTGACTCTGCAACAAGTTAATTAAGGTGAGTTGACGTCGCTATGCTGACTGTGCCATAGGTTACTGAAGGTGAGTTGTCTCGCTCTGCTGACTCTGCCACATGTTACTGAAGGTGAGTTGACGTCGCTCTGCTGACTCTGCCACAGGCTACTGAAGGTGAGTTGACTCACTCTGCTGACTCTGCCACAGGTTACTGAAGGTGAGTTGACGGCGCTCTGCTGACTCTGCCACAGGTTACTGACGGTGAGTTGACGGCGCTCTGCTGACTCTGCAACAAGTTAATAAAGGTGAGTTGACGTCGCTCTGCTGACTCTGCCACACGTTACTAAAGGTGAGTTGTCTCGCTCTGCTGACTGTGCCATAGGTTACTGAAGGTGAGTTGTCTCGCTCTGCTGGCTCTGTCACAGGTTACTAAAGGTGAGTTGTCTCGCTTTGCTGACTGTGCCACATGTTACTAAAGGTGAGTTGTCTCGCTCTGCTGACTCTGCCAAAGGTTACTGAAGGTGAGTTGCCTCGCTCTGCTGGCTCTGCCACCGGTTACTAAAGGTGAGTTGTCTCGCTCTGCTGACTGTGCCATAGGTTACTGAAGGTGAGTTGACGTCGCTCTGCTGACTCTGCCACATGTTACTAAAGGTGAGTTGGCGTCGCTCTGCTGACTGTGCCATAGGTTACTGAAGGGGAGTTGACGTCGCTCTGCTGACTCTGCCACATGTTACTATAGGTGAGTTGGCGTCGCTCTGCTGACTGTGCCATAGGTTACTGACGGTGAGTTGTCTCGCTCTGCCGGCTCTGCCACCGGTTACTAAAGGTGAGTTGTCTCGCTCTGCTGACTGTGCCATAGGTTACTGAAGGTGAGTTGACGTCGCTCTGCTGACTCTGCCACAGGTTACTAAAGGTGAGTTGGCGTCGCTCTGCTGACTGTGCCATAGGTTACTGAAATTGAGTTGTCAGGCTCTGCTGGCTCTGCCACATGTAACTAAAGGTGAGTTACTCACTCTGTTGACTCTGCCACCGGCTACTGAAGGTGAGTTGTCTCTGCCACAGGTTACTGAGGGTGAGTTGATGCGCTCTGCTGACTCTGCCACAGGTTACTGAAGTTGAGTTGACGTCGCTCTGCTGACTGTGCCAAAGGTTACTGAAGGTGAGTTGACGTCGCTCTGCTGACTCTGCCACAATTTACTGAAGGTGAGTTGACGTCGCTCTGCTGACTCTGCCACAGGTAACTGAAGGTGAGTTAACGCGCTCTGCTCACTCTACCATAGGTTACTGAAGGTGAGTTGTCTCGCTCTGCTGACTCTACCACAGGTTACTAAAGGTGAATTGACGTCGCTCTTCTGACTCTGTCACAGGTAACTGAAGGTGAATTAACGTCGCTCTTCTGACTCTGCCACAGGTTACTGAAGGTGAGTTGACTTCGCTCTTCTGACGCTGCCACAGGGTACTGAAGGTGAGTTGACGTCGCTCTTCTGACTCTGACACAGGTTATTGAAGGTGAGTTGACTCACTCTGCTGACTCTGCCACAGGTTACTAAAGGTGTGTTGACGTCGCTCTGCTGACTCTGCCACAGGTTACTGAAGGTAAGTTGACTCGCCCTGCTGACTCTGCCACAGGTTACTGAAGGTGAGTTGACGTCGCTCTGCTGACTCTGCCATAGGCTACTGAAGGTGAGTTGTCTCGCTCTGCTGACCCTACCACTGGTTACTAAAGGTGAGTTGACTTCGCTCTTCTGGCTTTGCCACAGGTTACTGAAGGTGAGTTGACTTCGCTCTTCTGACTCTGCCACAGGTAACTGAAGGTAAGTTTACGTCGCTCTTCTGACTCTGCCACAGGTTATTGAAGGTGAGTTGACTCACTCTGCTGACTCTGCCACAGGTTACTGAAGGTGAGTTGACGTCGCTCTGCTGACTGTGTCACAGGCTGCTGAAGGTGAGTTGATGAGCTCTGTTGACTCTGCCACAGGTTACTGAAGGTGAGTTGATGCGCTCTGCTGACTGTGCCACATGTTACTGAAGGTGAGTTGACGTCGCTCTGCTGACTGTGCCACAGGTTACTGAAGGTGAGTTGACGGCGCTCTGCTGACTGTGCCATAGGCTACTGTAAGTGAGTTGTCTCTGCCACAGGTTACTGAAGGTTAGTTAACGCGCCCTGCTGACTCTGCCACAGGTTACTGAAGGTGAGTTGACGCGCTCAGCGGACTGTGTCACAGGCTGCTGAAGTTGAGTTGACGTCGCTCTGCTGACTCTGCCACATGTTACTAAAGGTGAGTTGACGTCGCTCTGCTGACTCTGCCACAGGTTACTGAAGGTGAGTTGACGCGCCCTGCTGACTCTGCCACAGGTTACTGAAGGTGAGTTGTCTCGCTCTGCTGACTCTGCCATAGGCTACTGAAGGTGAGTTGACGTCGCTCTGCTGACTCTGCCACAGGTTACTGTAGGTGGACTGACGTCGCTCTGCTGACTCTGCCACAGGATACTGACGGTGATTGACGTCACTCTGCTGACTCTGCAACAAGTTAATAAAGGTGAGTTGACGCCGCTCTGCTGACTCTGCCACATGTTACTAAAGGTGAGTTGTCTCGCTCTGCTGACTGTGCCATAGGTTACTGAAGGTGAGTTGTCTCGCTCTGCTGGCTCTGCCACCGGTTACTAAAGGTGAGTTGTCTCGCTCTGCTGACTGTGCCATAGGTTACTGAAGGTGAGTTGACGTCGCTCTGCTGACTCTGCCACATGTTACTAAAGGTGAGTTGGCGTCGCTCTGCTGACTGTGCCATAGGTTACTGAAGGTTAGTTGTCTCGCTCTGCTGGCTCTGCCACAGGTTACTAAAGGTGAGTTACTCACTCTGCTGACTCTGCCACAGGCTACTGAAGGGGAGTTGTCTCTGCCACAGGTTACCGAAGGTGAGTTGATGCGCTCTGCTGACTCTGCCACAGGTTACTGAAGTTGAGTTGACGTCGCTCTGCTGACTCTGCCACAGGTTACTGAAGGTGAGTTGACGTCGCTCTGCTGACTCTGCCACAGGTTACTGAAGGTGAGTTGACGCGCTCTGCTGACTCTGCAACAAGTTAATAAAGGTGAGTTGACGTCGCTCTGCTGACTCTGCCACAGGTTTCTAAAGGTGAGTTGACGTCGCTCTTCTGACTCTGCAATAGGTTACTGAAGGTGAATTGACGTCGCTCTTCTGACTCTGCCACAGGTTACTGAAGGTGAGTTGACTTCGCTCTTCTGACTCTGCCATAGGTTACTGAAGGTGAGTTGACGTCGCTCTTCTGACTCTGCCACACGTTACTGAAGGTGAGTTGACTCACTCTGCTGACTCTGCCACAGGTTACTGAAGGTGAGTTGACGTCGCTCTACTAACTGTGTCACAGGCTGCTGAAGGTGAGTTGAGGTCGCTCTGCTGACTGTGTCACAGGCTGCTGAAGGTGAGTTGAGGTCGCTCTGCTGACTGTGCCACATGTTACTGAAGGTGAGTTGACGTCGCTCTGCTGACTTTGCCATAGGTTACTGTAGGTGAGTTGCCTCTGCCACAGGTAACTGAAGGTGAGTTGACGCGCCCTGCTGACTCTGCCACAGGTTACTGTAGGTGAGTTGACGTCGCTCTGCTGACTCTGCCACAGGTTACTGAAGGTGAGTTGACGCGCTCTGCTGACTGTGTCACAAGCTGCTGAAGTTTAGTTGACGTCGCTCTGCTGACTCTGCCACATGTTATTAAAGGTGAATTGACGTCGCTCTGCTGACTCTGCCACCGGTTACTGAAGGTGAGTTGACGCGCCCTGCTTACTCTGCAACAGGTTACTGAAGGTGAGTTGACTTCGCTCTTCTGACTCTGCCACAGGTTACCGAAGGTGAATTGACGTCGCTCTTCTGATTCTGCCACAGGTTACTGAAGGTGAGTCGTCTTCGCTCTTCTGACTCTGCCACAGGTTACTGAAGGTGAGTTGACGTCGCTCTTCTGACTCTGCCACATGTTACTGAAGGTGAATTGACGTCGCTCTTCTGACTCTGCCACAGGTTACTGAAGGTGAGTTGACTTCGCTCTTCTGACTCTGCCACATGTTACTGAAGGTGAGTTGACGTCGCTCTTCTGACTCTGCCACAGGTTACTGAATGTGAGTTGTCTGGCTCTGCTTTCTCTGCGACAGGTTACTGAAGGTGAGTTGACTTCGCTCTTCTGACTCTGCCACAGGTTACTGAAGGTGAATTGACGTCGCTCTGCTGACTCTGTCACATGTTACTGAAGGTGAGTTGACACGCTCTGCTGACTCTGCCACAGGTTACTGAAGGTGAGTTGATGTCGCTCTGCTGACTCTGCCAGAGGTTACTGAAGGTGAGTTAACGCTCTCTGCTCACTCTACCATAGGTTACTGAAGGTGAGTTGTCTCGCTCTGCTGACCCTACCACTGGTTACTAAAGGTGAGTTGACTTCGCTCTTCTGACTCTGCCACATGTTACTGAAGGTGAGTTGACGTCGCTCTTCTGACTCTGCAACAGAGTACTGAAGGTGAGTTGACTCACTCTGCTGACTCTGCCACAGGATACTGAAGGTGAGTTGACTTCGCTCTGCTGACTCTGCCACATGTTACTGAAGGTGAGTTGACGCGCTCTGCTGACTCTGCCATAGGTTACTGAAGGTGAGTTGACGTCGCTCTGCTGACTCTGCCACAGGTAACTGAAGGTTAGTTGACGCGCTCTGCTGACTCTGCAACAAGTTAATAATGGTGAGTTGACGTCGCTCTGCTGACTCTGCCACCGGTTACTGAAGGTGAGTTGACGCGCTCTGCTGACTCTTCCACATGTTACTGAAGGTAAGTTGATGTCGCTCTGTTGACTCTGCCACAGGTTACTGGTAAAGTGCATGCTTATTTAAAAGTTATTTGTTTACCGCATAAACAAGAATCGGGAAAAGTCAATTAAGTTAAACGCAATATATTGTAATGGTTTGTTTTAGTTGAAAAATCCAATTACCATATATTACCATCCGGGTCGATGTTAATTGCGATGAGGCAAAAGCTTTGTATCATATCGCGACGCTGCTCTTTGATCAGCAATAAAATGGTGCTTAAATGTTTCTTGCGAAACAATACTCGACAATTTTAAACGACATGCGGTAATTAAATGCGACGCCTGATATCTGAATATTTTATTGTCGAACTATCGTGCTTATGTTTGCCTTGAAGACATGCATCACCAATTGAGTGTCGCCTTAAAGAGTCGGCTATCGTAAAATGTCTAAAGTCATGTCGGAGCTTTGATTGTCATGTGTCGACCTCGCACGGCAACAGTAACCATTCAAATCGACGCACAATACGACATATTAACTGGCGAGCGTTATTATATCACAAGTATTGGGCAATTGTCGATTGTCGACTTAAGCCCATGGTACAAGACAAACGAATTCAAAATGACGCGCGACATTTCAAACTACGCACGACATTCTTTCGAAGTTGCTTGTGGCAGTGTTTTTGCAAATTAGGCATTTGTATCATCGGTAGTAAAATAATAAATGTACTTATTTATTCAATGTAATACCATGAAAAACGTTGGCTCCGGTTTCGTTTTATACACGAGTTTTGCCTTATGTTTTGATTTTCGTTCTAAAGAATTCTGGGAAAATTAACAGGAACTGCAAATTATAAAATGCGCCATATCATGCCGTATCAATTTTGCCCTTCCTGTTCAACGGAATGTCACAAAAATATATTGATACAATAAAATAAGATGAAATCGATAATAATATTCACACATATGTAAACGGTATTAATATTTTAATTTTATTAATTTTAGCTGTGTTGTTAACACGCGACGTTCACTAAACTGTATAATACTATGACGTCATATTGAATATTTTTTGTATCAATGACTCGGACGTCATTTGTTTATTTTCTATGTATTGAATTTACGCACTATTGTTCAAGATTAAGAAAAAAACGACGCTGATTGAATCAATATACCATATATTCTCTGTCATAATTTGTTGTCGAATAACTCGCGATCAATGTTATAGATGCGTGTTTTAAAATTATGAAAAAAACGTTGTTTTCTTAAGCCTTACACGTTACGTCACTAGTTTTTTTTAAGACAAGGAAGGGAATCAAGTTTGGATTTTTATGCAACGGTTATGGAGAAGCCTTATTGTTTGACAATAGTTCTTAAGAATTCCGGGAAAATTAACCGAGAACTGCACTTGTTAAAACGCAGCCTATCACATCGTTAGAAACTGAACGTTCAATTTAACGAAATGTAACACAACACTATATTCCGTTTAAAACAAATTATGGAAAACGAGTGTTTTCGTTTCGGTCACGAACCATATGGAATTCAATTCGAATAAGCATCTGGCAAGTGTCTTCGAATAATACATTCAAAATAAAATTTAAAGAATACCTACAAACAAATCATTGATTTATATGTGTGCTCATTTTTTTATTTTTCTATGTTATGTAAATACTTTGTTGTGATGTGTGTGATGTGATTTATTTTGAAAGATTGGTTTTGAAAGATTGATTTTTGTATCAGATTTTGCATATTTTGTAGTATCATAATCATCATCGTCATCATTATCATCGTCGAGTCGTCTTCGTCGTCGTCGACGTCGTCGGAATTGACAAGGAAGTTATTATAACATTTAACTGTAAAGTTCATTTTCTTTTTCCCTTGTATGTTCGTATGCATTTTTCTTCAGGGAGGAAGATTGTTACGCGGTAATTGCTGACTTTCTAGAATCAAAATTGGACGTAAATTCGAGAGACGTGTACATGGCACGTGCACGCAGACTAGGAAAGCGAGTCCAAGGTAAACATTTCAACAAGAGGCCAATAATCGTAAATTGTAGAGACTATGGAGATATCAGCTATGTGATGAGCAAAGTAAGTCGGTTGAAAGACCATCCGGGTTATTCAGTTGACTATGACTACCCAAAAGAAATTCAAAGTGCAAGATCTCGACTCTGGCCATTGTTAAAAAAACACCGTGCCGAATATCCAAGGTCAAAAGTATCTATTGTCTTCCCTGCCAAATTGATAGCAGATGGCCGGCTTATTCAGGACGAATTCCCCAATTGGAACTTTTACGTCGGTTACGACAGAATGACATATATAAATGTGATTGATCAAAATGAACAAGTGCAAAAAACGTATGCTCAACAACAGGTATTTACGAATGTCGTACGAGAACAACCCCCCTCCTGGTTTCCCACCTGGATACGCCCCGCTCATGATCAGACAACACATTTCGCTCACTGATAAGGTCGGACCAAATAACTATAACAGTAAATCTGGATTTCAGCAAAATAACACATATATTCACGATATGGTCTCTCCGTTAGCCAACACTAATTACAGTCCAGGATTATCAGTTGTGTCAAATGTAGAAAACACGGGTTTTTCGCAATTGTTAAATTTGCTGAGTGTCCAAGTGAGCGATGGGTCATTAAATAGAGCGGACCAGACAGACAAAGATGTGAACTCCGAATGTTTACATGGGAGTCATTTTGGAACGATACCTTCCCTGCTAAAAGATACACGTGCACTATTATTACCCAATACTACCCCTGCGTCCGGTAGTATTAACACCCAGTCGCCGGTCGTTAGTGAGCAAAGTCAGTGTAATATTTCTGGAAACAATACGCTTTTAAATGATCAGACATATGCTGAGTGGTGACAGGTAGTGGCTCGCATGTATCCCGTACAAGGAACCGTACATCTCGGCGGACTTACTCCGCAAGTCCATATAGTTGAAATTTGACAGCTGTCAAAAATGGGAATTTCCCAGTTTCTAAAAATAGAAACGAGACGAACGATGGACAACAGAGTGAGTCGGAGGTCAAGAAGTAGGACGGAGAGGAGAAGGTCAAAGTTCGATGCTCTTATATGAACATTAACGGACTATGTAGTTAAAGGACCGACACACTGAAATCTTATTTTGTAAAGAAATAATTCGATAACAATGATTGTATTTTATTTACAGAAATATGGACAGATGCTTTTTCAAATCTAAATGTAGATGGTTTCGAACATTACGTTTTAAATAGAGAAGATATTAAAAGCACAGCAAAACGAAATTCAGGCGGTATTATTGTTAATATAAGAAATAATCTAGTGTCAGATGATAGTTTAGTTTTTACATCAAAAGATGACATTATTTATTTGGGTTAAACTTTCTGCCAAAAAGTTAGGTACAGAGAGAGACTTTTTTTTTATAGGTTTATGTTATGTGGTTCCAGATGATAGAAGCCGCCAATTTATGGATGAGACTAATGTTTTTGATAGGTTAATTGATTCCGTTATATACGTAGAAAGTTTTTCAGAAAATGAAAATTATTATGCAATTTTTGGAGACTTTAACTCACGCACTTCAACTTTGCCTGATTATGTAGAAAATGATATTGTAAACAATTTCAATATTGCTTTACTGCCTGAGGGGTACCAGTCTGATATTGAATTACGTAGGTTTTCATTAGATAAAACGTCTGTCAACAATAATGGTAGACTTATGTTATATTTTTGTAAGCAAACGGGCTATAGAATTGTAAATGGTAGAAAAGGCAATGATAATACGATAGGGAAACATACATTTGTAAGCAATAGAGGATGTAGCGTGGTGGACTATTTGTTATGCAAATATGCTATGTTCAAGAATATTTCCATATTTGATATCGATGTTCCAAATATTGTCTCAGACCACTGTTTAATGAGCGTTACATATACATTAGACTCAGTAATCAGTTAAAATACAAGTGATAGGTGTGATACAAAAGAGTTTGAAAGTGTAAACTATAAATATGTATGGAAGCCCGACTTGAAAAATACTTAAATTGAAAATTTAGAGAGTGAAGAATGTTTAGAAAGCCTAGATGTTTTGACGAATAATGTAAGGGCTAGCATGACATGTGATGATATAGATGTGTGTATAAATAATTTCGAAACTATTTTAGGCAATGTTGCCTCACCTTTTGTTAAAAATATATGTACAGAAAATAGTAATTATGTTGTTAACTCGGAAAGTTCACAGCCATGGTTTAACGAGGAGTGTTTTGAGAAAAGGAATATTTTCTTAAGATGTCTTAATCAGTATAGAATTAGTCAAAATGAAAACACAAGAGTGAATATGGTGAAATCTAGGTCGGATTATAAGTTGACAATAAGAAAATGTAGATACAATTATGATAAAGAAAAAAAACAAATAAACTGTTGAGTAACAGGCACAAAAATGCTCATTTATATTGGAATATGTTAAAGGAATCTGCTGGTATCAAAAAGTCAAATATATCAATGTCAATGTTTGAAAATTATTGTAAAGCTGTTAATAATCCAGAAGATAGGTATTTTACACCTGATGAAGATATTATGTATTTTATTGATAGGTACGAAAATGATGAATTTAAAATTATGTTCAGTGAATTAAACACATGTATAACTATTGCGGAAATAACAGCAGCCATTAACCAGTTGAAAACCAACAGGTCAGGTGGTCCTGATTATTTAATAAACGAAATGTTTACTGTCGGTAAAAATGCATTGGTGAACATTTTTTATACATTGTTTAATACGATTTTTGAAAACGCATATTTCCCTAAGCGATGGTCGGAAGGCTTTGTGATTCCACTGCATAAAAAAGGCAGTATAAATAATGTGGATAATTATCGTGGTATAACTTTATTGAGTAGTTTAGGTAAGCTGTTTACTAGGATTATAGATAATAGATTGAAATCATGGGCCGAAAAGTATAACGTGTATATAGAAGCCCAATCAGGATTAAGGGCAAATATGAGTACGGTAGATAATATATATATTGTGCTTAACGGTTTAATAACACATGTTCTGAATCAAGGGAAACAAATCTATACATTATGTGTTGATTATACTAAAGCGTTTGACTATGTGGTTCGTGAAAATCTTTGGTTTAAGCTAATACAGCTGGGACTTAGAGGTCATATACTCAACATTGTTAAATCAATATACGATTCTGTTAAGTCTAGAGTTAAGTATTGCAATAAGTTAAGTGATGAATAAACATGCACTCTTGGGGTTCGTCAGAGGGAGTGCTTATCTCCCTTTTTATTTTCGATGTTTATCAATGATTTAGAAGATATGTTTATTCATACCAATGCAGATGGTATAGATGTTAATATGTTTAAGATATTTATGTTACTGTATGCCGTCGACATTGTCATTTTTGCAAATTCGGCTGAATCATTACAGCGTAGTATTGATATATTATATGATTATTGCTTAACATGGAAACTGAAGGTAAATGTTGCTAAAACAAAAGTTATGATATTTAAAAAAGGCGGTTCTATTCCAAATGGCATTGTTTTTTATTATAATGGAGAACCAATTGAAATATTTAACAAATTCTGTTATTTAAGTGTGGTTTTTACTACAGGGGGTTCGCTTAGTACCGCACAAAGTACTTTGGCCGGACAGGCACAGAAAGCCATTTTTACTATGAATAAATACTTGTATAAATTTACTTATATACCGCCAAAACACAAGTTGGAACTTTTCGATAAGCTTGTATCGCCTTTTTTGAATTATTGTTGTGAAATATGTTGTTTTGCGAATGACTTATCAATTGAGACATTACATATGAGATTTTGCAAAAAACTGCTTGGTGTGAAGAAAACTACTCAGAACTATTTTATATATGGCGAATTAGGCAGAGTATCTTTTAAAACTATACATATGTATAAGGCTATACAATAATGGTTACGAATTCTTCAAACGAAAGCAAATAAGTATATTCTTCTTGTGTATAATTTATTAAAGAATGATTTAGAATATTATCCCAGTTAAACAAACTGGTGCTCCTTATTGAAGAACTTATTATGTTCGCTCGGTTTTGTTGATGCCTGGGCTTTTCAAGGTGTTGGTAATAATGACATGTTTCTATATATTGTTAAGCAGATATTAAATGACCAATTTATACAGAACTGGTACGCCAGATTAACTCAGTCTAGTAGAGCTTTATTCTACAACACAATTTCATCTTTTAGATTTCAACCATATCTCGAATGTTTTAATATTAGTAAGTTTTGTCAATCGTTTTCTCGTTTTCGAGTCTCATCGCATAGATTGCATATTGAGGCTGGTCGATGGACCAGACCTTTGAGTACCCCAATAAGTGATAGAAAATGTGCAAGATGCAATACAACTGAGGATGAATACCATTTTGTTATGGAATGTGTAATGTATACTGACATTAGGAACAAAAATATTGGCAGAAAATATTGGTTTAGACCTAGCATGGCTAAATTTGTAGATCTTATAAAGTCAGAAAATGAGAATATACTAAGAAACTTAGGAACCTATATGCATAAAGCATTTATTATTAGAAATGAGGTAATGTATAGAAATTGACATGGCAAAATTGATGCACAATATGTTTCGTGTGATACTGTAAATGATGCTTTCTATGTGTTTCTTTGTACTTGAGTTGTATATATTTCATGTTCTCTATGTGTTTCTGCTGAAACTGTTAATATGTCTGACGTACTCTGTATGTTCCTTAGTATATTACAGAAACCATACGCAAACTAGGTTTACATGATTGTTGGTTACTGTTACATACATTTTGCAATACGGATAATAAATATGATATGAGGCCTTTATGTCGTTTTAATTGTTTTAAGTGTTAAGTATACCAGACTATGATAGCGTTGCTATTTACAACTGTAATGTATTGTAGTGAAATACGATTACATTATAACATTTACATGCATTTTTCTATTACGATTAATAGATAAGACATGTTGCCTTAATACCCTTTGTATTATTATATTTACCAGGCTATAATAGCGTTGCTCTGTACAACTTTAAAGTATTGTAGTGAACTAATCTGAAATTGTTAAAGCAAAATTAATTTCTGCTGTTTATGTTAATATCACACCATATAAGCGTTCTATCGTATGAATAGATATGACAAAACATCTATAATGTATGTCTTACTCGTTAAATCATAATGTAGTTCACGATCTTACAATTAATGTATTATAACGCGTCATTATAAGTCTAGTTTCCACAATATTTGTCTTACATGTTTCTTTCGGTAAGACAAATATATGAAAAGTGGATATAAATTATTAAGTACAGATGTTAGTGATAGCAGTTGCCTATGATATAAGTCTTACATTTTCGTTTCTGTAAGACATATATATCAATGGCACTCTTAATGTTAATTCCATATATGTTAAAATACCATCTGTGATAGATATATAACTCATACATGTTAAATAATTAAACTATATTCTATTTTTGTATTTAAAGGTTTCTTTGCGATTGGTTATTTTACTTGTTTTTCGTAAAAGTAAAATTGAACTAAATTTATAAACATATCCGAAGAGGCCGATGTAGAGAAACCATTTAATGCAGGATAAAGTGGTGTAATATGGCATACTTATGTAAATGTGTATGTTATGTCGTTGTTTGTTAAATCGATGCCTGTGTTTAGAATACAGCCCGAAAATGCTCCTTTAAACAATATACTATCATGCTTTTATGATGATATTTGATAGTACGAAACAAATTAGGATAAATGTATGCTTCAGTTTAAAAGCCAATTAATATGTTTCTACACTGTTAATAGAATATAATCCAGTAATCGGTACAAGGACATAAATAAATATAGGCAGTTATACTACCCAAAGTAGTTGATTAAAGAAACCTCTAAGATAAGAACATATTGTATTATAGTTTAAAATAGATTGGTTAAATGCTTAGAAAACGTTCCAGAATTATCTTGCATGTATGCTTTTTGAAATATTGTTCTCCAAGCGATCTTCTCCAAATGTTGGAAACATACAACTACAACTTTTGTTAAAATTTTGTATTCTAGTCTACACTGTTCGTCACTGTATTGTATATATGTCCTCGTGGGCTTAAATGCCTTATTGGATTGAAATAAACTGTCTGTCTGTCTGTCTTTGAATATGTATACTTGTGTTTTGTTACTGAAGACCACATTGTAAAAAAGAAATTATTTCTAAATGTGAATTCTTCATGAAATAAAGTTATTATTATTATTATTATTATTATTTGTAACATATTTTCTTTACAAACCCAGTATAGAAAATACAAACATTGTTTTTGTTCCTAATTAAAAAATAATATTATATTGTATATCTCGTAATCATCTATGACCGTTCGATAAAATTTGCATTGTATCTTCTTTTCTCTAAAAACAAATACTAATGTAGACAATACATATACAGACGCTCAGTCTTTTACGTAAGAGCGTGTATTTTATGTGTCGCATATTATACTGCATGTTCGTCAAAAAGTCAATTGTTGTTAAAAACTAGTGCCGACTCTAACCTTCAATCTTGACTAATATATCTTATTGAAATGTAAATCATGCAAACTGACGCGAAATTCATGGCACACGGCGTTTGTCTTTGCACAGCCTTCTGTTTTCTCAATACATTATATTCTTTAGGTGTTAATCCTAACTGTTATAAACTAAAAAATTTGCTCATCTTGCACTCACATACTGTATACTTCCTAAATTTCCCCGTGGTCCCCGTGAATAGCTTTTCAGTTGAGAAACTGTTAAATTACGGCTGTTTCAAACGATCTTTACTTAACAAGCTCGTAGTTCCAATAATTATAAGGAACAAAAACGTCTAGAACATTACAATACATACTATATTATTAATTATTTCTAACTAATCTAGACAATATCATATATCGCTTGTTAAAAATATATTATCAAATCTTGATACTTGATTATCTGCAATCATTTTGTATCCGTGCATGTTCGCTCAACGAATTACGAAATGGAACACCTCCTCAATTACCACAATTTACAAAAACGGTAAAAATATAGGGCGGGAAATAAGTAGTCTGCGCTGTTCAATTAGTTTTACTTGTTTTCTCACTTCAAATCTTGAGTGCCTTTTCGATATTTGTGGACTTCTTCTCTGTTTATTTATTGTTTTTAATTTATCTGAATAATTTTTCTAAATGATTATTAAAATTATATAGCCTATATGGTATCCATACACAAAACGCTTTATTGACAACAAATTACAATAATTGTTAGAATAAGAGTAGGTGGTTTCTATAGGAAAAACGTTTTTCTAATCTCCGAAAAACGGGCTCGAGATCGGTGCGAAGTATACTAATTTTCCTTAAAGGGGCCTTTTCACATATTTTGGCATGTTTTAAAGTTTGTCATTTAATGCTTTATATTGATAAATGTTAACTTTGCATTTTAAAAGCTCCAGTAAAAAATCAAAATAAAATTTAAAAAAGGAAAAACAGTAGCCCACATCATGGCTCGAACCAGTGACCCCCGGGATCCTGAAGTAATAACGCATTAGCCAACTGAGCTATCCTGCCAAGCATACAAAGATTTTATACGTTATATAAGCAATCTTCGTAGTTTCACAAAATTAAACGACAACAACAGAACTCTCCAAATTATTCAATCGTTTCGCGTTGCAACGCTTTATAATTTTTAGGTTTTTAAATCGTCACAAGATGCATATAATGGCTGTATTAGACCATAGCAAATGTTCAGTAATTAGTAGTATGTGGTACGTGTATACATGTTTTTGTTTGATGTATAGCATTGTAATGATTTAATACATGCCTTTTTGTCGCTAGTCTTTTGGCATACCTAAGCATTCATTTTATCTGTGTTACTTTGTACTTTTAACGTTATGTAAAGAAAACGGCGTTTTTATTGTTAACGGTCGCAAAGAGCAGGGTAAATTCACATGTTTCAATAATACAAGTAGTAAAATAGCTGCTAGCGTAGTTGACTACGTAATCGTGAATTTTAATATTTTAGAATTAATCAGTTATTTCAAAATACTCGATATTTACGAATTTTCTGATCATTGCCCAGTAAAGTTTTCATTCAAATTCAAATCGATGAAAAACACTAAAACTGATTACGCATTCGACAAAATTATTTGGGACAGTACAAAAAAATGAGCTATTTTTATCAACATTAAATGTAAAAAAACTAACTTTGACAGATTTGTAGGCGATTTGCTTAATGATGCAACATATATTAACTCATGCATTGAAAGACTATCCTCATTCATTTACGATATTTCTTTCGAGGTAAACGGTAAACATATCACCGTGTCTGGTAATAAATGCCCAAAACCTCCCACCGTGAGAAAACAATAACCATGGTTCGATAATACATGCAAATATAACAAAAACGAATTCTATAGTTGTAAACAGCGTTTAATCAATAACAATACAAAAGAAAATATGGCTCTATTTTTTAAAGCCAGAAACGACTATTCGAATATTAAAAATAAAGCAAAGCGGGATTATTTTGCAAAAGAAAAACAAATATTATCTAAGCTTAGTAAAACAGATACCCGTAAGTTCTGGAAATACATAAACACATTTAAAAATAACACAAAAGCAAAACCTAACAATATTGATGTCGACGAGTTCATTCGCCATTTAATTTTTTTTATCTATAACACAAAACCTTAGCAATTTTGATGCAAATGATCTCTCACTTGGCGACGCAAATATAAGCATCGAAGAACTCGATTGCGATTTTTCAGTGGACGAGATAAGTTAAGTCATTTCTAGTCTCAAACATAATAAAAGTAGTGATTTATGACATATTATTGCCGATTTTTTATCGATTAAAATACGTTTATTTCTCCTTATCTAACTCACATTTTTAATTTTAGATTTGGAAGAGGTGTATATCCAGAATCATGGTGCAAGGGGGCAATTGTACCGATTTTTAAAAAGGAGATATTACTAACCCAGCAAATTATAGCGGAATCACTCTCATAAATATAGTTGCAAAAAAATTCTCTCTTGCTCTTAGAAATAGGATTGATAAATGGTGCGAAAATAACCATACATTTAACACAGATCAGTATGGATTCAGAACAAATCGCAGCACGGCTGACTGTATTTTTATACTTCATTCACTTATACAAATCACACTCTTAAAAAAAACATAAGTTATACTGTGCATTTGTAGACTATGAAAAGGCTTTTGATACAGTTATCCATGATGCATTATGGGTATAATTAATACAATCAGGAATAAGCTCTAAAATGATTAATATGATCAAATCTATTTATAGTAATGCAAAAGCGTGTATTAAAAACTCTTCTGATATGTCGTACTCAAACTTTTTTGAAATTTCACTCGATGTCACACTAGGAGAGCCATTATCCCCTCTTCTGTTTATTCTGTGCATGAATGACGTCACAGAGATAATTGAATATAATAACCTAATGCAGAATGATTTAGATATCTTATCGGTTTTGATGTTATTATTTGCGGACGACATTGCCTTATTTACCAATGATCCTGGCAGTCTTCAAAATCAACTCAATTCTCTATATCATTATTCATGTAAATGGGGTTTAAAGATTAATTCAAATAAAACAAAAATATGCATCTTCGAAAAAAGGAAAAGCATTTGTAACTTTCGTTGGACTATTAACAATGAGATTCTTGAAGTGGTCGATAACTTTTGCTATTTAGGCATTAATTTCTCGTCAAATGGTAAATTTAATCAAACAGTAAAAATTTTGAATGATCAAGCCCTGAAGGCATACAACCACTTGCTGTCGATTTTTAGTAGAGTTTCCTTAGATATTAAAACAAAGCTTTCACTTTTTGATGCACTTGTAGTCCCTATTTTGCAATATGGAGCGGAAGTTTGGGGAATTTACAATTTTACTGACTTAGACAAACTGCATATCAAATTCTGTAAATATGTTATAGGCGTAAAACAACAAACCTCAAATGCTGCTGTCCTTGGTGAGCTTGGGAGATTTCCGTTAACAACCATTTGTAAAGAAAAATCAACAGAATATGTAAACTTTGTATGCAAAATGTTGCTGAATCGGAATACAACTTTTTATTATGTTGTACTGCCTATTCAGATCTGAGAAAAGATGATAACATTTCATCAAACTGGCCAAATATTATGAAATTCAAAAAAATTATGTCTGAAAAGAAAGTTAGTAAAGTACAAAATACAGCAAAATTCATATACAATGCTATGAAACTTAGAAAAAAAACAAGCTAAAATCTTAGTGTTTTTGTCCTCACCTTGTTATCATATTGTTTTATGGAACTGTGTATGATCAATTGTACATTGTATTTGTTCCATTTTTATTTTTGTTTTTTTCTCTTTTTTACTTTATTTTATTTAACTTTTTCTTGCATAATGTTGTCTCTTTAAATCAGAACTGTTAGCTACGAATGATTTGTGACCGTAGATGCTATAGATGTCTAAAAACACTGTCCTCGTTGCTTGCCAGAAGTTATATCGATGCTGTTTTCACTGCTCCCCTGTCACGTGTCCCTCTTCCCTCTGACGTACATGTACATAGTTCATCCTTTGACATACCCCAACTAGAAACAGAAAATGAAAAAAGCCTCTAGGCTTTACAATTACCATACACCTTAAAAATTACTTAACGATCAGATAAATGATACAGAAGCTCAAATACAGCATTACTTAAGGCTATTAAACCTTTGGTCTTATCATCAATACACGTCGAACAGACCAAGCACCATCAAGCATCACCTGAAAACACGAAATAAATAAAAACAATATACAAAATCGATTAAATCATAATTGTAAATCATTCTTGACCCAAATCAGAAGAAAACATATCCATTTCAAAGCAAAAGAAATGCTTCCACTCACTGCTCTAAACAAGCCATATATTAAGGCAGACAGAAATTCATATAATCTTACAAATTCCACGCAAATAAAACGTTACACACTTACCCGATAAGATCCCGTTATACTAACTAATCCTTACAACGTCCATCGAGCACCAAACGCCAAGCGGCGTCTAACCTAAGAGCTGATTGATTGGATTGTATTATTTTATTTCTAAACCGGTAAAGACTGAAAGGCTACACTCCACTAAATGATAGCTGAAGTAAATGGTAATAATGTTTCGTTCTATATATGTTAAGTTCTGTGTTCATTGTATTCGTTCAATTTTATTTATTTTTATGCAATTAACTTATTTTTTTTCTTCTATATTTTATTTCCCGTTTAGTTGTGCTTCTATAGCCTTTGTTAGCTCCTAATTTTTCGTTTTCGCACTTGGCGCTTATTAAAGATGAAACATAACTCATTCGATAATATTGTATGCTTTTACTTATAGAAGTTGTTTACGATCCATTTTTTTTCTTTAATTAATTAATTAATTAATTTTGTTATTTTTTTTTTCTAAACTATTTTTTCATGTCAAGGTATGCCTCTATTGTCCTTTGTTAGCTCCTAATTTTCGTTTTCGCATTAGGCGCTAATTTCAGGGGAAACATAACTCATTAGGAAATATGATATGATATGCATTGATCTCTAGGAAGTTCCTATTCTCCCGATTGTGTATGCTGCTTCCTATTACAATTACTCTGTCTTACCCTTTTATCTGGCAAATATACTCTACAACTGATTCCACTTGCTCTGTATTAATCAAATGCTTTGTTTGTTATAATTGTATTGTATTGTACGCTTATATGTTGTATTTTTGTATGTCTTGGCCATACTTAAACTCAAATAGATTGTAAATGGCCAAAGGCAAATATGCCGATTCGCCAATAAATGATGATGATGTATTTCTGATGTTAACAAAAAGCTGACTTTGACTTAAAAGCTATTTTTAGGATTAATGTTTACCATAAAAGCGTGAAATTATTGATCTATAAAATAATGGTAGTGATATTTTACGGTTTTTTATAAACTAAGCACTTTTTAAACAAATCATTTTATGCTCACAGCATATGATATATACACAGTGTACAATAATATTGTAGTGAACTAATACTTGTAAAGCAGTATCTGACATACCATAAAATGTAATTGTATTGCTTAATTGTCTAACGTATCTGTTTTTTACAACACTTACATTGATATTATTTTTTGACCAACACTTGTTAAACATACTACTGTATATCACCAACTGTATTTGTATTGTTTTCGTGTTAAAACTTTTATTGAGACAAAACTAACATTGGTACGGTTTTCATAAATACTTGTTAATCAGAACCCGGCTTATCACCAAATGTACTTGTAATTGTTTTTTAACTTCTCTGTAATGAATATAGCATAAATATGTATTTTCAATTTATGTATAATTCATCATATATGCTCTACAGCTAAAGCATAGAATAAACATATTACATTTTTATGTATACAAAATTAACAGTGATATTGTGTTTATCATAATTTGTTAATGGAACCCGGCTTACCACCAAATGTACTTGTATTGTATTTTTTTAACTCTTCTGTAATGGATATAGTACAAATACATATATAACATTTATGTATACCATAGAATAACCATATTACTTTTTGTATGCATACAAAATTGACATCGATATTGTGTGTATCAATATTTGGTTATCGGAACCCGGCTTACCACCAAATGTACTTGTAGTGTGTTTTTTTTTAAACTCTTCTATAATGGATATAGTACAAATACGTATAAACAATTTATGTTTAAATATATGCTCTTTTGTTAAAACATATAATAAACATATTACAGTGTGACATTTAATATGAATATACATAAACCTCAAACATATTTTTTTTTAAATCTTACATACCGAAAAGTAACGTCTTATACATAGAGTGAATTAATTACTCAAACTTATAAAATACACACTCCAGTGAAATCATTATTATTACTCATATTCACTTTTTTAAAAATAACTTCCGCTTTGAGAACATTAGATACAGATAATTTATGTCTTATATTTAGGGCAATTTACCTTGCATTAGCAAATTTGCTTTTGCTTGTTTTTGTGTGTTCACATATTGTATTTTATTCTTTTTTTTCTATGTCTCTACTAGGGACAAGTCTTTTATTGTGTTTTCTTCTCACTTTTGTGATTATTCCTTTTTACTTCTTCATGTCTATGGAATATTCATCTTTTTGTATTCCTTATTTTTGTTTTTCTATTTTTTGTTTGTATGTATGGACATCTTATGCCCTATAAGAGAAACCAACTGGACATGTTGTAAAATATAAACTTACTGGACAAGCACACACAAATTATCATTTACATCACCCTCCACCTCTATAAATGATTAAATTATGCACTCTGAATATTAAAGGGCTAAACAATGAAGACAAACGCATAAAAATCTTCAAATGGTTAGACGAAAAAAAAAGTGTATGCCTATTACAAGAAAGTCTCTTGACACGTACTTTAGCACAAACATTAAAAGATGAATGGGACGGAGACATCTATCTCAGTGGCCGACGAACTAATAAACAAGGCATTGCCTTTCTGATAAAAAATAATATAAGGATCATAGTCGATAACTTTATCGAAATAATAATTGGCAGACAAGCAAGTATAGATATCAAAATACACGAAACACAATTTACATTAATCAACGTCTACGGCCCTAACATTGATGATTCCACATTTTACGAAACATTACAATCCTTTATAATGAATAACCAAGATAAAAACATTATAGTCGGCAGTGACTCCAATACTGTCCTTAACCCATTAATAGATAAAAAGAAGAGAAACCTTTATACTCATCCTAAAAATAGAAACACTTTAAACAACATTATTGAAAACTACAATATGATAGACACCCGGCGTACAATATATCAAACAAAAGCAAATTCACCTGGCACTCAAACACGAAACCAACAATATTCTCTGGATTAGACTATTTTTATAAATCTGAGTCACTTTGCAACATTATTGACACATGCAGAATAAAACCAGGATTTATGACTGACCACTCTCTAATTGAACTTAAACTACACAATAAACAACCTGAAAGAGGCACAGGGTACTTTAAATTTAATAACAACATCTTATTAGATACACAATATCAAACACAAATAAAACAAGAAATATTCAACACAGTTCAAAATAATAAAGATGTGAACCCAAACACCTTATGGGAAGTAATAAAAGGAAATATACGTAACACAACAATTTGATACACGTCATTCAAAAAAAAAAGAAACACACAAACTGAAACTATCAAAATAATTGACACTTGAAAAACAAGTACATGAAACAAACACAAACGATAACAAAGACATTGAAAATGAAATAATAAAAAAAACAAGTATTAGAAAGAATTTATCATACACATCTTAATGGAATAATATTAAGAGCACGTGCACAGCATGTTGAACACAATGAAAAAAAATACAAAATACTTCGCAAACATAGAAAAACGTAGAAATGAACAAAAAAATGTACACAAATTAGAAGTCAATAGTGAAGATATAACAAACAGAACCCAACTACTAGAAGAACAACGTTTATTTTTCGAAACCCTCTTTAAACGAAAACATGTTGAAAATAACACTCTTTTTAAAAATACACATGCTTTAAATTAAGAGGAAAAACTACTGTGCGACGGATTACTAAATGAATATGAATGTGGATTAGCACTAAAAGAAATGCAAAATAACAAAAGTCCAGAATCTGATGGCATCACAATCGAATTTTATAAAATATTCTGGAATGATATTATAACACATTTAATTAATTCACTAAACTATTCAGTTTACAATGAAAACTTTACTACGCTACAAAAACAAGGTATAATATCACTCATTCCAAAACCAGGAAAAAAAATTAGAATCCTTATCAAATTGGCGCCCGATAAGTTTACTGAACAACGATTATAAAATAGCAACTAAAAGTATATCAAACAGAATTTAAAAAAAATATTACCATCAGTCATTTCAAGATCTCAATCTGGTTTCATTAAAGAATGTTACATTGGTGAAACCGTACGTCTGATACAAGAATGCATAAATTATTTCAACCAACCAATTCTGGCCTCATTTTCTGTGCAGGCTTCGAAAAAGCTTTCGATTCACAAGACCATTCATTTATGTTCTCTTGCTTAGAAAATATGAACTTCGGTGAAAGCCTAATTTAATGGGTCAAACTATTTTATACCGATATTAACAGTATAATAGTAAACAAAAATGGCTTTTTCTCAAACAGTTCTAACTTCGAACGAGGGGTAAGACAAGGATGTCCACTTTCATCCTCGTTATTTATAATATGCATCCAGTATCTATCACACTATATTCGATCAAATAAACATATAAAGGGAATATCGCTAGAACCTGACAAAGAAATAAAACAGTCCCTATTTGCCGACGATGCAACTTATTTCTTAAATGACAGTAGTGACTTATTCAATAATCTGATAGAATCGCGAACCCTTTATGGAATGTCATCGGGACTTAAACTAAACAAAAGTAAATGCACTGTGCTACGAGTAGGTAAATTTAAACAAAGTAATATTTGTCTTAAAAATGAAATGAAATTCAACTGGACATCAGATGAAGCAACAACGTTAGTAATAAGGGTATCACGTTTACAGATAGGTGTCTTTGTTCAATTTCTACCACAGAAACGGACTTTGACTTAATGGGACAGCTTTATCGCACAGATAACGCTCAAGTTCTTCGACACCATGACGGTGTAGCACTGGTTGTTTCCCGGAAATATCCCAACAAAAATGCCATGTCATCTTGGTCAAGTTTCGATCGCTTGCTTGGCCCTGGTTGAGAGATTATATTTGGGCTATCGGCGATTGGTTGAGACATCGGTAACTGTAAGGTGTTCACACGCTCAAGCACGCTCTCGTGAACCAGTTACCGCTGGGGCTCCGTCAGAAACGACAACGATCTGTACCTAGGGTCAAGAAAAGTGCATATGACAGGTTAGCCGGATGTGATTTCGTCACTGTCAATGTGATACCTTTTCACCAAATCAGAATGCACGTCTTTCTTGAATTTTGCAACAGCGGGAGTGTCTTGGTCATTTTCAGCGAGGTGGTGGTATATTATACTGAAAAGTATCGGGTAAATACCACCGACGGTCGGGTACAGCTCTGAACACATTGTTCTCGTTGCAAAATATAGCGGTTTTAACACCGGGACCAGACCCTCAATTAGTTTCAGCTGGCCATCAGTAAGATAAAGAGAACGCGCATCGGCAATTTTTGTTACGGCTGGGTCGTGCAAGACGGCATACACAGGTAGACGCTGTTCGAGAAGCCTTTCGAGCATGTCGTATGTTGAATTCCAACGTGTTTCACAGTCAATTATTAAGCTGTTTTCTTTCGACCCCATTTGCTTTTGTTTTTCTGCAAGTGCATTTGAGACGATTACGGATTTTCGGAAGTGTTTTACTAATCTTCTGCATGAAACCAATGCCTTTCGGATAGTTTCCGACTTCTCAAACCCACTTCGAATGGACAAGTGTAGCGTGTGTCCAAAACAGCGTACGTGAGTCCACTGAAGTTGCTGTACGCACGCCACCCTATTTGACGCATTGTCAGTTACAATAGCGGAAACATGCTCATCTTTTATGCCGAATTCCTGGGTTATCGATTTGATTTCCGCATATGTATTTTCTGCAGTGTGTCGCTCTTGCACAGCTCGAGTGGCCAACACGCTGTTGTGGTAATTCCAATCTGCAAACAGAAAATGGAATATATTAAACATCATCTAACAAGCTTAAATTAGTTCATTTTACTAGATACTATATCATTTGTAGCATTTTTCTGAAGTCATATTCAAACTTCACTAATGTGATAAGGTATTTATTCTACATCCAAATTGACAAACTCGTACATGACGTATATTTTTGTACCAAGTCATTGCATTGCTAATACTTACAGTTAACTTAAAATATGTCCTATTTCATTACAAAACATGCCGTCGAATTAAATGTCAAATTTCAAATAATTAAATTATTAATGTACAGTAATGTACTGTGGTTTCCATAAACTGATTTGGTATGAAATTATGTTATTTAAATATATCAATGCATTTATAGTGTGTGCTTACCTTCATCAATGAAGTGACAAGTTACTGTAATATAGCCCTCCGTTGCAAGGCTAGTCCAATGGTCCGATGTCAGTGCCACGCCAGTCTGCATGGATAATACTTTTAGCAGTTCGCGACAAAAGTCAATGAAACCTTCTCCATTTACAATGGAAATAGGTCGTAGATCTCGCGCATACATGAGGGCTAATTTCTCTGTGCAAACTATCCATTTTTGTCGAGTCATCGTGGGTTTGGCAAAATCGGTCAGCTTCCGCTGCTGTTTCTCACTATCGTCTGCGGACGTTTTAGCTGCATCCAGTCGCACAGACTTGTGAACCATTTTTATGTGGTTCGCCATGGTCCCCGTACTTCCACCTTTGTAGGATAACTCGGCTGTACACAAAAAAAAATCACCTTTTCCTTTCCACATACTTCAATTTTTGTAAAAAAAGTTTCAATACGAAGATTTTTTTCCGCGACCTATCTCGCTCGCCATTTCTCTAAATATGAATGCCGATAAAGAAACGGCGGAAAAATTTCCTCGTGCATTTCGTGCCGACGCGCGTCGAATGTTCAATACGATTCGGAGCATGGTCCTGCAACAAATGGCGGGAAAATTTTCTTGAGTACTTCGTGCCGACGCGCGTTAAATATTCAAGACGTCTGGTCCGTAAATGGTGTATTGTTAATTTGTCATGTTTACGGTATTGTGTATAAGGGACATCTGGTGCACATGATATAAAATACGAGTCTTTTTCAGCAGCTTTGCAACGTCGTAACGTAATGAACTAAAATGGATTCTATCGATATTGACTGTCGTTTAAACGTTTACTGTTTTTGTAAACGTTTTTGAGCAAAACACGAAACGCGACCGTTTAAACGTTTAAACGTGATACCCTGAGTTAGGAATAAGATTTACAAACAATGAAAATGAAACAATTCTAAAAAACATATTGCCTAAATTACAAAAATTTAAAAATTGTTTAAAATCATGGCAGCATCGTAAACTTACACTTATCGGAAAAAACACCGTGTTGAAAACGTTTGCACTTTCTAAATTAATTTATACACTCACAGTTCTACCAAACCCACATAATGATATTATTGAAGATATAAAATCAGGAATATTTTATTTCATATGGAACGGTGAACCTGATAAAATAAAGCGAACTCAATTAATTCAATCAGTAGAATATGGAGGTATCAGACTGACGGATATAGATTCATTCCTGAATGCAATCAAATGCAGTTGGGTTAAAAGATATTTAGATAATACCAATACGAGTAAATGGAAATTATTCTACCAGAAAATTCTTAAAACATATGGTGACTCCTTACTTTTTGAATGTAATATCGATAATAATATCTTAGATGAAATTTCAACCCAAAATATATTTCTATCGAATGTTCTATCGGCATGGTGTAAAGTTACTCATAATTTAGAAACCAAAACAAACAGTAAAATGATTCTATGGAACAATAAAGACATAACTACTAACAATAAAACGTTTTTCTATAAACATTGGTTCAAACGAAACATCAAATATGTAGATCAATTGTACGACTATAGAATAAACGACGTCTATTCTTTTGATAACTTATGCTACATATTCGGAATACCAACAAGTAATTTCCTGATGTACTACACATTGATCAAAAGTATACCCATAAATATTAAAGCTGCTACAAATACAAATAACACACCATGCACTCAAAAAACATTCGTAGAAAACATAATTGCAAAACAAAACAAAACCAACAAAATATTTTACACACTTCAAATTAAAAACCCTGCCGAAATCTCTAAAGCTCAAACTAAATGGCAAAACCTTCTTGGGAGAAAGGAATTCAATTGAAAACAAATATTTGTCATGCCATATAAATCAACAACTGATAGCACACTGATAAATTTTCAATATAAATACATCCAGAGAATCATAGCTACAAATAAATATCTTTTTAACTGCAACCTATCTAACACTAATCTATATGATATGTGTAGTGAACATATTGAAACAATAGAACATCTTTTCTGGGAGTGTAAACATATTCAATCTCTATGAAATCAGTTGACAACCTTTCTGAAGAAACAAAAATTAAATGTTAAACTATCTCTCTTAGACATCAGTTTAGCTGTAAATACCTCCAAAATACAAGAGGTTAATAACGCTGTGAATAACATAACTATATTAATGAAATATTTTATATTCAGCATGAAATACAGAAAACAAATACCCACAATGAACTGTTTTATCAATTATTTAAAACTTAAGATCCAAATTGAAAAAGAAATAGCCCTAAAAAATGATACACTTCATATATTTGAACAAAAGTGGAAACACATTAAACTTTCATAAACAAGTCTAGTATACTCTCTACCGTCTTTATGCAACTCATTCTTATTCATAACTGTTTCTGTTGTTTGTTTTTTCTCTTCTTTTTTTCTATTAACCCTTCTTTTTTTTAATTTAAGGGAAATCACAAAAGTAAAAAAAGTATATATATTAGCATATCTTGTATAACATGTTTGCACATTATTGCTGCCACGTAGTATCGCTTTGTTTTATTATCATATACATGTATACATTGTATGTCTAATATTGAATAAAAAAAAATATTATATATATCGTTCTGCACCGTAGCTAGGCGCACACGCCGAAGTCTCAAATGGTAATATGTATGTCTGTTTGTTTGTCTGTGTATCTGGTTGTTCACACACCTTTCTCCCTATATATATATATATATATATATATATATATATATATATATATATATATTGCTATAAATTATTTGTTAATATTTAAATAAAACGTAAACAGGTAAACATTATTAATCTTTTGTTAAGCTGTGTCTGTTAGCATGTTATATTCATTATAGTTTCGATAAATATGACTTTATATTGGATCTTTGAATTTTATGACATGTTGCACCCTTAAAAAAAATATTCACGTCATTATATCGATTCATATAAATAAAGTATCGTTTTAACTATAAATTGTATCCATTTAATCAGGGACCTGATTTAATCAAGTTTTATAAATTTCCTGAAAATACTTATGTGCAGTGTGAAATCACTTCCATTTACTGACCCCAAATACGGACCTCGTACACACGCATGCGCACATGAAACAACTGTTTTGTTTTTATTAACTTGTAGGAAACGAACCCAGGGATTATCAGAAAAATTTGAAAAATTTTCATGACACATTTCTTATTATTAACGGAGAAATCCAAGAAAAAACATATATTTTGTCCGAAAACTACTCTCTAACCAGTATAGATAGTTCGCAATTGTAATTTATTTGCTACGCATCCATACTCCTGAACGTGGGTTTTTCGACAGAAAAAAAATCTGATATAAAAATAATATTTCTTTACTTGACGTCGATATGCCTCTATGACTTTCGAAACTTTCGCTTTCTATATCCAGTTAAAGCAGCTGAAACTGTTGGTGCAGTAAGTACTGTTAATATGGTGAATATGCCGACGGCGGGAACTGACAGAAAATATGCTGCCCAAAAATACTTTTGAAAAGAATCATGTAGATAATGGTAAGTATTCATCATATTAATTAGAAATTAATAATATAAGAGAAGTCATATAATATACTTGCTTTTTATGACACTTCTATTACACTGTTACAGTACTCTTATGTCCGTCAAAGTCTACATGTTTGCATTATACTGTAGAAATGCATTATACATACCATAGTTGTTTGAAGGCCTCATTGAAAATAAGATTGCCATTGTTAAACTGTCTGCATGACTTTGTATCAATGTGTTGTCTTAATGAGTTACCTTCGGAAAATAAAGAGATTATTATTATTATTATATATTATATCTTTATTTCCAAATAGAATTACTGCCCCTTTCACGGTATACGATGTTTTTCATAACACAAATTATAGGGTGCAGCTTCCGTAAACAATCGTCTTGTTTCTTCACCACGAACGACGTAAGTTATCGCTCAAATTAAACCTATAGCTTCTATGAAGAGATGTCGATTCGTTGTACTCGTTAATCTCAAAACTGCTAAGATTTCAATAGACAACTGTTGGTTTGGCCAACCTCCGCGTACATATTTTAATGTTTCGGAGCCTATACCTAATATAATCAAACACACTTTATGTGATTATGTGATTGAAGTACAGCTCGTATAGAGAAATAACCTATTTATGCCTAGCGTCTAGAAAACAGGCCTTGGCAAACAGCGTAGACCCAGATGAGACGCCGCATGATGCTGCGTCTCATCAGGGTCTGCGCTGTTTGCTCAAAGAAATTTCTGTAAGAAATATTCTAAAAATAGAAATAAATATACTAGACATCCCTAGTTTTGGAAATAAATTGTTCGAATTTAGAAGGATGGGAGAGTCCACTAGGCATAAATGGGTTAAGGTGCACAGTTTCGGTGTATAGGGATTGACCTAGTGCGCCTTTACTTCTATACTATCAAACCGCCACTTGCACAAGTGTACATATTTTGGTTAGTTGAGTCGCTTATTTCCCTTTACTATGCTGTAAAACTATAAGATAATCATTGTTCTTAAGGTGCATGCAGAGTATTTGGATCTAGTTTCTTTGTCATTTTGTTTTGGAATACCACAAATACGGCGATCATTTGATTACATCTTTTGTCATTTTACTGTAAGACAGGACATTATTAGATTTCAAAAGCTCACATTGAGCCCTTCGTGTCCAAGAGAGCTAAGAACATTAATATTTTTACACAGTATAAATGGACTGAAGTCATTATATTTATTTCAGAATCTCCCAAGAGAACTACAGAGATCCTGACACGTCCGTCATTTCTTTATAACGACAAAATAGGAAAATGATAGAAAAACTTGCTCGTCTTTAAAATATATTTATGTGCGTGAATAGTGATAATTCGGTGATTTTGGAAGGATACGTCGATTTGAAAAACACTTGGTAACCTTTTTGAACATTTAAATCTACTTATATACAAAGACAATAATCAGAAATATGGATTTTAATATTTCGTTCATAGTGTAAACTGTTGCAGGGTTGGGCGACGCCATTTCTATTCATGTAAAGTCGTATACGTGATCAGTAAAAGCACGAGGACATATGTTTACATAAGGAGATTAAGTGAATGTACACAGACTATCGCCAATTTCGGTGACTATACTACGCAAAATAGATATGGTAAACGTCGAAAAACCAGTTACTCAACTCGACTCAACAGAAATCGCAGAAATCGAAGATGCGAATAAGAAACGAAAAGCAGCGAGTGTAAGCAGCGTGAGTGAAGCTGACACGAGTGTAGTAGTAGGCGAAACAAAACAAAAGAATTCGAAGCAGCGTAGAAAGAAATAAGAAATAAATCCGGTTAATGAGGTTAAAGATAAGTGATACACAAAATCGAAACACTTGAGGGCACCATTTTTGTAAAACAGCAAGTAAACGACAAGCTCGCAAATGACGTTAAAAGACTAGAAGAAAAATTAAATAACGAAAAAGAAGAGAAACAGCAATTAAATATGGAAATGACAAAACAACAATTAATACATGATGAAAAATTAAACGAACTCAATACAGCAATACAGCAAGACGGAACAACATACGTCTATCTGGCTGTGTAGATAAAAAAAGAGAAACAGCTGAAGAATCTGTGAACATAGTATTGAAAATACTTAATGCAAAAAAGCCGACAATCAAACTAGTCAAGGAAGACATTGACATAGCACACAGAATAGGAAAGTTTGAACAAAATAAACACCGACAAATTATTGTAAAACTGCAATCCCGGATGAAGAAGACCCAAATAATGCGCGAAAAAAAAGAACCTTAAAGGCGAGAAACTGTATATAAACGAAGACCTGACAAGACTTAACCAAGAGGTGTTTCGAAGTGTACGACTGAAGAGGAAAGACCTCATACAATCGACATGGACCAATGAAGGCAACATAAAATATAGAGACTATCAAGACCACGTACACATACTACACGTTAGTAACTTCAAATACTGGTTGGAGTTACCATGGCCATAGAAGTCCACAGAGTAGTTTAATACTATGTACAATTATACATGTTTCTCTAGTTAAGAAATAGAATGCCTGTTTTTTTTCTCCAGTATACACTAATGTGAGTTAAAAGCGTATTACATCAAGTTGTTTATGCAATGAGAAACACTCAACACGTTTAAATAAAGTATTGTAATTAAGACAACAAATAATGTCAAATATTGGAATAATATGTAAGCTTTGAAAATTACAATCCCTTTATGGCGATAAGAGTCTGTAGATGTTTAATATGAAGGTACATACACTGTAAAAGTATACACTAAGTTAAAATTAGCATACTATACTTGCATCACGCGGCGTAATACACAGCTCCTTTTTTTACATATATAAATCAGAAGTGTATGTTTTTTTTATAAATAATTATACTAAATAAAAGCGTATAATTTTTAATGCTAAGTAAAATAGTGCACAACTAAAAGCAAGTAAGATTGGTTGTGTGCGGATGAATATGTTTGTGTTGTGTGTGTGTGTTTTTTATTTATTCAGAAAGTGCATGAAATACAATACTAGGCATACACAAGAAAAGCCGTTGTAACTGGTAAAGTGATTTTTTTACCATACACCCCCAAGGATATTCTCACAATTTCGTTTTAAATGTGAGAGTAACCTTTTTACGTTCATTTTTTAGACGGCGGGGTGTTATTCATTTAATCTTTAAAATAAAAATATGCCTGTAAATTACATTAATTACATCTTACATTAATTTAACATATGTCCTTTATGAACCCTTAGTCAATCTCACAGTTTTTTTTGTATTTTTTTTTTTCGATGTGAGAGTGACAAATAGGGTTAGCATATGTATTTTGTTATACAATTTGATAATTGTGTGGATTTTTATAAAAACGCAAAGTTTAATCTATGACAAACTGTTGAAAGGAAATGTAAATTGTAACATTTCCATCAAATGTGTATCTATGTATCAAATTTATATCAAATTTGTATAATTGAGAATACAATGAATAGTACTTACCTTTAACTGTATATGATCTTTCTTTTGATACATTTGTGATTT
The DNA here is from genome assembly GCF_020536995.1 of Dreissena polymorpha. Taxonomy (NCBI): domain Eukaryota; kingdom Metazoa; phylum Mollusca; class Bivalvia; order Myida; family Dreissenidae; genus Dreissena; species Dreissena polymorpha. Next base: position 5,999,327 of record NC_068369.1, read on the forward strand.
TAGCTTTTAGTTTGAACCTTACTCTTAAAGATACCTATACTATATAGTACAATGTTGCTAAGTTTATGTAGTATAACACCTTAAAGAGTCTTTTTTATGCTTTAATTTGAACGTTAAAAAAAAAGAGATAAATCTAGATCTTAATAGGGTCAAGCATATACATCATGTGATGCAATTTGATGATAAGTGTATGGATTGTTATTAAAGCTCAATTTTTAATCATAGACAAACTACTGCAAACAAATGTAAATTTTATTTAAACAAACATTTTTCATGATTAGAACCTATCGAAAAAGCATATTTTCATACTGTGTTGTACACCATTGCTTAAGCTGTGGTAACTTTTTTATTTTATGTGAATCTAAATCAAATATCTATAATTGGGAAGATGCTATATAGTCTTTTTCTATATCTGTATATGATGAAATTGTGTTTTTTTGATACAAGTATGCTATTTTTATCTTAATTTTTCGACTTTACTTAAAAAAATACCTTTATTGTGTAGTACACTAGTTCTAAGGTAATATAGTATAACACCTTAAAGAGTCATTTTTTGTTTTAATTTGAAATTAAAAAGGAAGTTGTATATAGACCATTTGCGTAAGAATAATTGTAATCATGATGAATAACATTTGTATACATTTTAATGGTAAATTATTTGTTAATAATTATATGTAATCTTGAGATACACAAGTTAAAAAAAAAACACCATAGTGGTTACACATATGTTACTTTTTTATGTGTACTAAACTAGACATAAAAATAATACTAAAACTGCGTTGAACACTCTGCTTTAGAAACTCTGCATGATACTATATCTACATGTATTGCATTTTTATGATTAATTGTTATTGTGATATATATTATACACAATGTAACTTATACCATCAATTAAGTACGTGTACTTGTACATACGATGTTACAATATCGTGATGTAATACCTTCTTTTAACAGAAAAAACAAAAGGCTCTTAAAACAATTAAAACGAGCACTGAACACATATTCAAAAAACAAATAGTCTCACTTCATTGGCATTACAATTAATTTTTTTATTCACATTAACTACACATGATTATGCACAAATTGATTGAAGTGAATAGATGGAAAAATACTCTTGTATTAATAAGTAAAACGCTATAACTGCTTGTACAGTAAATACTTACATGTATAGAAATAATGAATAGTAATGGGTCGCTAACACCCTTGTTTGGAACGATTCTTTTTATAATAAAACACGTCAACAAATAATAATTTGGTAGCACTAAAAATGAATCTTTTGACACAATCGAATGACTGGAAGCTCTCTGACTGGTTCAAATCAAACTACTATAAAGTACAATGGAAACAGTAATATTATCAATGAATGTTAAAGGTTTAGGTAATAAACAAAAGAGAAATCAAGTTTTCGAGTGGTTAAGAAATAAAAAATGTGCGTTGTACCTATTGCAAGAAACACATTCGACCAAAAGCATAGTAGAATCATGGGAACGGGATTGGAAGGGACAAGCATATTTTAGTGGCACGAAATCTAACAGCGAAAAAAGTAGCAATCTTCATTAACGATACACTGCCAGTAAAAATATTAAATTACAAAGAAATTATACCGGGTCGTCTTCAAGCCTTAACACTAGAAATCAATGAACAAAGTCTTACGATTATTCATATTTATGGGCCTAACAAGGACGACACCCCTCTTTTCAAAACTCTAGCTAAATTCTTACAAGATACTAACGAAAATATTTTAATCGGTGGGTGACTTTAATACTGTTTTAGACACTAATTTAGGCAAGAAAAATGGCCGAGCCGATACACATTAACATTGTCGAGATAACTTATCAAATAAAATTATAGACGAAAATAATTTAATCGATGTTTGGAGAATGCATAATCCTAATAAATGTCAATTTACATGGCACTCTAACGGTAAACCGCCAATTGTCAGCAGACTTGACTTTTTTCTTATCACAGATACATTATGCAATATACCAAAAAGTTGTATTATTCAAACAGGATATAAAACAGATCATTCAAGTGTTATATTAAAAATGAATTTCATATCACAAAAACGGGGACCTGGTTATTTTAAAATAAACAACAGCCTTCTGTTAAATACCGAATATAAATCACTAATTAAAAACACATCGCAAGAAGTTTTAAACAACAATAAACACTCAAACGCAAACAATAAATGGGAGTTTGTAAAAGGAAATATTAGAAATGTAACTATAAACTTTGCTAGTCAAAAGAAAAAAGAAGACAATCAACTAAAAAAAAAAGAACTAATTCAAGAAATAGAAGCACTTAAACAAAACTTGATACGTAAGGATAATATAGACACAAAAGAATTATCAAATAAAAAAATGTTATTGGATAATATAAGAGACAAATAATTCAACGGTATATTACTGCGATCAAAAGCTATATACGTTGAAAGTAATTAAAAAAACAGTGCTTTTTTCGCAAACCTAGAAAAAAAGACACGCAGAGAAGAAAACTATTAAATGTTTTAAAGTAAATGATAATTTATAACAAATCAAAATAAAATATTAACAGAAGAAGTGAAATTCTTTCAATCCATTTATCAACAACAGTATGATAAAACATCAAATATTGATTTCTTTAACACACAGATAAACCGCCTTATTGAAAACAATACAAATATGTGTGAAGGTATCCTAACCGAAGAAGAATGTTATAATGCCTTAAAAGAAATGAAAAATGACAAGAGCCCGGGCTCAGATGGACTAACGGTAGAATTTTATAAAACCTTTTGGGATGACATTAAAAAAACTTTCATCGAATCAATAAACTATTTATTTATACACGGACGTCTAACTGACTTTCAAAAACAAAGCATTATATCACTAATCCCTAAACCTAACAAGGATACCACTATTTTAACAAATTGGCGACCAATGTCATTACTTAATGTAGACTACAAAAAAGCTACAAAAGCCATCGCTAATAGAATTAAAAAAACTATATCCTTAATAATAGCACCTTCACAAACAGGTTTCATAAAAGGGAGATATATTGGGGAGAATGTCAGACTAATTTTCGAAATAATCGAATACCTTGAAAACAAACAAATACCCGGTCTTTTTTTTCAGATTTTGAAAAGGCATATGATACTTTAAATCATGAATTTATGTTTAAGTGTTTACAGCATTCTAATTTCGGCGATGATCTTATCCGTTGGGTAAAGCTGTTTTACCATGATATAAGTAGTATTATTATGAACAATGGATACATGTCGGAAAGTTTTAAGATAAAAAATGGCGTTAGGCAATGTTGCCCTCTCTCATCGTCCCTGTTTGCAATATGTATCGAAATATTGTCTTATTATATTGAAAAAGATCAGAACATTAGGGGTATTGTTGTTAATAATATAAAAATTAAACAGTCGCTCTTCGCAGACGACGCAACCTTTTTCAACAACGGTGAACAAAATTCTTTTGAAAATTTGGTCAATGTAATAACACATCTGGATTAAACCTTAACAATTCAAAATCAACAGTTTTAAGAGAAGGGCTTTTCAAGAGTACTACAATCCGTTTTTGCAATGATCACACATTTATTTGGACATCAGAATCTGCAAACACTCTTGGGTTATTCTTTTATAATTGTAAAATAAAAAATATGTCCATGAACTTAGAACCAAAATTATGTGCATTCAGAAATTGTCTTAAACAATGGCATCACAGAAAATTGACCTTACTAGGGAAATTTACAGTAATCAAAACATTCGCCCTACCAAAATTAGTATATCCATTCACTGTATTACCAAACCCTCCTAAGCACACCATACAAAAAATAACTAATGGAATTTTTAACTTCTTATGGGATGGTAAACCCGACAAAATAAAACGCAGCAAAATAATAATGTATTATACAAATGGAGGCCTTAAATTAACAGACATTGAAATGTTCCTAAATTCTATAAAGGGATCATGGGTTAAACGACTGCTTACAGAAAATAATAGTATGTGGAAGGGTATATATGATACAATCCTACAGAAATACGGAGGAGAATTACTATTTGAATCAAATTTACAAACTAAAGATATAAAACGTATATGTTAAGACAACGAGTTTTTAAAAAACATATTCAAGGATGGAATACATATAAAAATTGCTATAAACACAACATCAGCAAACATATTGTATGGAATAATAGTAAAATACAAATTGAAAATAAAACTTTGTACTGGAAAGATTGGCACGACAAAGGAATCGTATTTGTCGATCAGTTAATTGACTTTCGCGTGAAGAAATTTTAAAGCTTTACTGATTTCAAATATATCTTTCATGCATCAGACAATGACTTTCTTAAATACAATAGTCTTTTAAATAACATACCAAAAGACACATTGGAACTTGTAGACGAGCGTTTTCTAACAGGATCAAGGAAAAAATCATTACTAGATATAATCAAAACTTCGTACCAACCAAATATTTGTATGTTCGTATGCATGTTTCAATATGTATACTTGTGTTTTGTTACTGAAGACCACATTATTTCTTAATGTGAATTCTTCATGAAATAAAGTTATTATTATTATTATTATTATTATTATTATTATTATTATTATTATTATTATTATTATTATTATTATTATTATAAATAAATTTGTATACAATCTTCAGCTATCTGAAATAAAAAATACAAATTCGAATGCGGAAAATAGATGGCAAAATATTTTTTCAAAATAAAGAGTTAAATTGGGCAAAGATATACACCCAAGTGTTCAAAACTTGCACGGACACAAATTTAAGATGCTTCCAATATAAATATATTATGCGTTTAACTGCTACAAATACATACCTCTTTCGGTGCAAACTAACGAACTCTATGTGATCTGTGCAATGAATACGATGAAGATATTGAACACTTGTTTTGGAAATGCCGGGTAGAACAACATTCATGGAACAGATAAGCGGACTACATGTATGATAAAGGCATTTTATTATATTTTAACTACGAATTAATTTGTTTTGGACAGATGGAATATAAAAAAAACATGCAAACAATTAATTTCATCATTTATTTAATGAAATATTATATATTTAAATTAAATCAATGCACCGACCATATGATTTTAAAAATTTCCTTACATTCCTAAAATTAAGCTTTGATATAGAACAAGAAATACCCCTAAAAACGATAATCTTGAACAATTTAACACAATTTATCAGAGATTACTTGACGGTCAGTTTTGAGCTTCCAGCTTCTCCTTTTTTATATTTCTTTCTTACTTTTTACTTTCTTTTGTTTACTCTTCATATTGCAAAAAGACATAAATAATAACCTATGGTTAAACCACAATTATCACTATTTTTCCATGCGGAGTGGGTATATTTTGAAGAAAAAATATTTAAAAAAACAACAACATTCTATTGTACGTGCATATGCACCCATAACTGTATTGTTATCTTCTTGAAGGAAAAAAATGTTTGCAATGTATGTACATGTATAATGTTTGCTTTGTTTAGTTATATTTAATATAAAAAAAAACATAAAAAAAATAAATACGAAAATGAACGGAAAAGCATCCGATCATGGTGTTTGTCAATTTCTTCAACACATACACGTTCGTTCAAATGTTTAAGACTTTAACTTGCCTCGAGTACCTTACATAAAAAAGTACAAACCGGCTACACACGTATATGAGTGCATAAATAAAGTACAAACCGGCTACACACGTATATGAGTGCATAAATAAAGTACAAACCGGCTACACACGTATATGAGTGCATAAATCAAGTAAATTAAAACCGTTCAAAGTATATGAGCCGCGTTCTGTGAAAAGGGGGTTTAATACATGTGCGTAAAGTGTCGTCCCAGACTAGTCTGTGCAGTCTGCACAGACTAATCGTGGACGACACTTTCCGCCTAAACTGTATTTTTGCTAAGAAGAGACTTTCTTCTGTTTGGACTGCACAGGCTAATCTGGGACGACACTTTGCGCACATGAATTAAACCTGCACAGGCTTATCTGGGACGACACTTTGCGCACATGAATTAAACCTGCACAGGCTTATCTGGAACGACACTTTGCGCACATGAATTAAAAGCCCCTATCACAGAGCGCTGCTCATATATAGAGTATATACATATCCTTTCAGTGTGCGACGCCGTTGGGACTTTGGGGTTAAGAGCTTATTAATTAAATTATGCTCGTATTTCGCACCAAAACAACTTCAGTTAGTATCGTCCAATGTTAGCGCTGTGATACCTGCAGAATACTGAAATCAACTAATCGACGTGGTGCTCTAATCAAGTTTACTGTGCTAACGTTACTATGAGTGATTTTAGGAACATTAATATTAATCTACAGATTCAATAAATTAAACATTATTGACAATCCGCAATACGTCTTTTCTTCACAAATCTTTAATGCTGCAAAATAAAAATGGTTTATTTAGCAATAAGCATATGAACATTATCAAATGACTAAAAAATGTTAGCGCTTCTTTGAAAACCGCATGAGTCAGATTTCTTCATAGACACGGACATTGATATGAATGAAAATTTAAACTTTACGTTTTGCCAGAAGTTTACCGTTGGTCATAGTATACGCGATTTATAATTCGCATTGTTCTAGTCTTAAAAACCCGTTAACTAAACTATACGCAGTTTTGCGGCTACATTTTCACCAATGTTTTTCCAGGATTTTAGCACAGACCATATATATGCCTTATAATTGGATATAATATCTAGTATTTTCGCAGAAAATGTATCCGTAAGACGCCTTTAAAATATAATAAGCCCAAATCTTGCCATAATTCAATCACGCTGTTTTCCTACAATAGCGACATGTGCGACTTTTTAAAGCCCCCTTTTCACAGAGCACGGCCCATATGTTAAAGTGTTAGCACATTTTTCAATTAGCAATCCCGTACTACGAATATAGTCTCAATGTCAAAGCATGTTTATTAAATTTGATGACGTATCTGATGTATCGGATTTAATATAATACACCATGACATTTATGAAATGTAAGCCGATTCGCCATGCCTATTTGCATTTTTGTCCCCTACCAGTTTCAACGGAGGGGACTTATGGTTTTCGCTCTGTGTTTCCGTCACTCCATCAGTTCGTCAGTCTGTCACACTTTTCTGGAACCTGCGACAACTTTAAAAGTTCTTAATATTTTTAATGAAACTTGAAATATGGATAGATGGCAATAAGGACATTATGCAGGCCATTTCATTTTGTTCCTACGTCAAAAATGGCAACACATATAAACACATATATATTTCTGACAATGGTGGAGCCTGTAGGGGATATATATTGCTTGGAAATAGTCTTGTTAAATCTTGATTTTGTGTTTGCAAATAAATGAGATTCGGTAATTACGGAGGCTACTGCGGTTCTTCACACCACGCGTCGCTAAAAAAAGGAATACATCATAACGCATCGCTCGAAACTAAATTTGCAAAACAAAAAACCGACGGTCGCAAGGCGCAATTATTTACGCTGCTGCTGCTGATGATGATGATAATGATGATAACTGTGTATAAGAATATTTCCCTTGACAAATGTCAATATACTAATATGATATACATTGTTAAATTAAAAATCGAAGATGAACAATTTACTAAACAATACTTAACTATGCATGCCAATTTACTAGTTGCATTTTGCATGATACGACTATTTTATAAAAATCGACATAATGTGCTTCTATTCATAAACAAGTAAAACATTGACCTCTGAAATACACATTAACGAATACAAAACGCAAAAAAGAGTGCAGATGAAAAAAAGGTTTACAAGTAATGAGCGAATGTTGTCCTTCTGCAAACATTACTTATTGGCATGCAAATAAATGTTACAATGTTTATAAATGTACTAAATAAAACACATCTAGCATCCATAATACTTTCCCTATGATTTGTGTTGATAAATTATTCTTAAAAAATAAAGAGGACAACAAACTACATCAATAAGTCAGACAAATGACAAAATACATTTATACTAATTTCTCTAAGCGCAATAACCATCTAAAAAGTCCAACACTTCCGGTGAGCACTCTACTTCCAGTTTCGGTACTGCCACCTGAGGGCACGGCGGCGAGTAGTGGTCTTGATCCGCATCCATGAACAATTCTTATAGTTTTTAAAATTTGTTATTTTTTAATGTGTTTACAGTTGAACTTTAACGTTCATAAATCGCATCAAGTTGGTGCATGTAAACATGCAAAATTACTATGTCTTGGGTTTAGCTAATGTTACATTGTTTAGACTATGTATGTGTTGATTTACAATACGAGGCTGCAATGGTCAACTAGATATGGTGCCCGATTGGTCCCGGGTGCGATACACAAAAGGGCATTGTTCTCAGGATCTTTTCAAAGGCATCCAGTGCTGGTTCGTCCAAAGAAATATCCTTTCACGTATCCGTGTCTTTATGGTCCCGAAAATTTGCTCATAATATCATAAAAATTATTGTCTTAACCATAGTTATAACAATTTCTTACATAATATTGTACTTTAACTGTGTTTTAATATTGTAGCCGGCATTGTTTTATTGCTTAAGTTTCTTACAGCATTTTTGTTTATTTTAAAGGTTACGCAAGCGCAATTAATTTCCTTCTATATTACATATAAAATAGTTGAAGTTCGATATCAATTTTACCATGACCAAACGTTTCAACACTATATCATCATACATCATTGGAAAGATAAATGCATAATCTTTCGAAAAAATCCATGTCATCAAATTCTATGTGTTGTAACGCAAAATATTTACCTTACTGATGTAAAAATATGACTTAATAAGTGAAAAATATCATAATGGCAATATTTGTGCATCAAAGCAGGTTTTGAACATGATTCGAACAAACTTTTTTTATTTTTTGGGGCACATTTTAGGAAAAATCCATGTAGAAGCAGCATCTCTGATGTCATTTGACCCAACAAAAGGGCCTGCATGCATTGAAAAACAACACACTTGACTTCCTGACTTAAAAAAGTCATCGTCAGACATGAGCTTTAAGTCTTTTGTCACACCTGGACCTATGATTCCTCGGCTCGAGTTCCGTCTCGGACATTCTCCGGAAAAAGGCAGTCTGGCCCAGGTGCTCAATTCCGTGTAATCTGAGAAAACAAAAACGTTTTTTGTGCACATTTACCCATAACGGTGCCAACTAATGTAAGTGAGATACAATAAGAGTAAACTTTCAATAGTCTTTGTTGCTTTATTTGCTGCAAATGGATAAGTCACCACGCCGGCATCACATTGTCGGGCAAACTGGCAAAGTTACCGCCACAAAATGTGGTTTCAGAGCTGCAGTAAATGTAAAACATCAAATTTTCCTAATTTTGGTAACAAAGTGTGCCTGCAAACAGGAGTTCCGTTTTGGGGTTATGTGACCTATATCACACAATTTTAGATTATTAATTCTTTAATCAATGCTTCATAATAGTATCAATCACTCTTATTTTTTTATAAATTTTATGTAAATATATATGTTTTGTACAACGCCATTGAATACACTTTTATATATAGGCGTTTCATCAAATTAGCAAGTTTCACGCTTCTAGTTTCAAGAAACATACTCGAGTGTGTTGATATAATCCAAAGACTGACATTGCAATGGAAATGAAATAATAAATACGTTTAAATTAGGAATGTGTTGTTGAATACGGGCCCGAGGATTGTGCTCGCCTCAAAGGTGCCTCAATAGACGCTTCTGGCGAATGCCGCTAGTCAAAAAGAAGTCGGAGATGGCCATGGGATGCCGCAAGCCAGAAAGATGTCGGAAATGGCCCATGGGATGCCGCTACTCAAAAAGAAGTCGGAGATGGCCCATGGGACGCCGCTAGTCAAAAAGATGTCGGAGATGGCCCATGGGATGCCGCTAGTCAAAAAGATGTCGGAGGTGGCCCATGGGATGCCGCTAGTCAAAAAGATGTCGGAGATTACTCTTGGGATCCCGCTCGTCAAAAAGATGTCGGCGATGGCCCATGTGATCCCGCAAGTCAACAAGATGTCGGAGATGGCCCATGGGATGCCGCTAGTCAAAAGATGTCGGAGATGGCCCATAGGATGCCGCTAGTCAAAAAGATGTCGGAGATGGCCCATGGGATCCCGCTAGTCAAAAAGATGTCGGAGATGACCCATGGGATGCCGCTAGTCAAAAAGATGTCGGAGATGGCCCATGGGATCCCGCTAGTCAAAAAGATGTCGGAGATGACCCATGGGATGCTGCTAGTCAAAAAGATGTCGGAGATGGCCCATGACATGCCACTAGTCAAAAAGATGTCGGAGATGGCCCATGGGATGCCGCTAGTCAAAAAGATGTCGGAGATGGCCCATGGGATGCCGCTAGTCAAAAAGATGTCGGAGATGGCCCATGGGATCCCGCTAGTCAAAAAGATGTCGGCGATGGCCCATGGGATGCCGCTAGTCAAAAAGATGTCGGAGATGGCCCATGGAATGCATCTAGTGAAAAAGGAGCCTGATTGCGCGATTATCTCTCGGAGTAGTTGTGGCCCATGGGATGCCGCTAGTCAAAAAGATGTCGGAGATGGTCCATGGGAGCTGCTAGTCAAAAATATGTCGGAGATGGCCCATGGGATGCCGCTTGTCAAAAGGATGTCGGCGATGGCTCATGGGATGCCGCTAGTCAAAAAGATGTCGGCGATGGCCCAATGGGATGCCGCTAGTCAAAAAGATGTCGGAGATGGCCCATGGGATGCCGCTAGTCAAAAATATGTCGGAGATGGCCCATGGGATGCCGCTAGTCAAAAAGATGTCGGCGATGGTCCATGGGAGCTGCTAGTCAAAAAGATGTCGGAGATGGCCCATGGGATGCCGCTAGTCAAAAAGATGTCGGCGATGGCCCATGGGATGCCGCAAGTCAAAAAGTTGTTGGAGATGGCCCATGGGATGCCGCTAGTCAAAAAATGTCGGAGATGGCCCATGGGATGCCGCTAGTCAAAAAGATGTCGGCGATGGCCCATGGGATGCCGCTAGTCGAAAAGATGTCGGAAATGGCCCATGGGATGCCGCTAATCAAAAAGATGATGGAGGTGGCCCATGGGATGCCGCTAGTCAAAAAGATGTCGGCGATGGCTCTTGGGATCCCGCTAGTCAAAAAGATGTCGGGGATGGCCCATGGGATGCCGCTAATCAAAAAGATGTCGGAGATGGCCCATGTGATGGCGCTAGTCAAAAAGATGTCGGAGATGGTCCATGGGATGCCGCTAGTCAAAAAGATGTCGGAAATGGCCCATGGGATGCCGCTTGTCAAAAAGATGTCGGCGATGGCCCATGGGATGCCGCTAGTCAAAAAGATGTCATAGATGGCCCATTGGATCCCGCTTGTCAAAAAGATGTCGGGGATGGCCCATGGGATGCCGCTAGTCAAAAAGATGGCGGCGGTGGCCCATGGGATGCCGCTATTGAAAAAAATGTCGGAGATGGCCCATGGGATGCCGCTCGTCAAACAGATGTTGGAGATGGCCCATGGGATGCCGCTTGTCAAAAAGATGTCGGAGATGGCCCATGGGACCTGCTGGTCAAAAAGATGTCGGCGATGGCCCATGGGATGCCGCTAGTCAAAAAAATGTCGGAGATGGCCCATGGGATGCCGCTAGTCAAAAAGATGTCGGAGATGGCCCATGGGATGCCGCTAGTCGAAAAGATGTCGGAGATGGCCCATCGGATGCCGCTAGTCGAAAAGATGTCGGAGATGGCCCATGGGATGCCGCTAATCAAAAAGATGTCGGAGGTGGCCCATGGGATGCCGCTAGTCAAAAAGATGTCGGCGATGGCTCTTGGGATCCCGCTAGTCAAAAAGATGTCGGCGATGGCCCATGGGATGCCGCTAGTCAAAAAGATGTCGGAGATGGCCCATGAGATGACGCTAGTCAAAAAGATGTCGGAGATGGTCCATGGGATGCCGCTAGTCAAAAAGATGTCGGAAATGGCCCATGGGATGCCGCTGGTCAAAAAGATGTCGGCGATGGCCCATGGGATGCCGCTAGTCAAAAAGATGTCATAGATGGCCCATTGGATCTCGCTTGTCAAAAAGATGTCGGGGATGGCCCATGGGATGCCGCTCGTCAAAAAGATGTCGGCGGTGGCCCATGGGATGCCGCTAGTCAAAAAAATGTCTGAGATGGCCCATGGGATGCCGCTAGTCAAACATATGTTGGAGATGGCCCATGGGATGCCGCTAGTCAAAAAGATGTCGGCGATGGCCCATGGGATGCCGCTAGTCAAAAAGATGTCGGCGATGGCCCATGGGATGCCGCTAGTCAAAAAAATGTCGGAGATGGCCCATGGGATGCCGCTAGTCAAAAATGTCGGAGATGGCCCATGGGATGCCGCTAGTCGAAAAGATGTCGGAGATGGCCCATGGGATGCCGCTAATCAAAAAGATGTCGGAGGTGGCCCATGGGATGCCGCTAGTCAAAAAGATGTCGGCGATGGCTCTTGGGATCCCGCTAGTCAAAAAGATGTCGGCGATGGCCCATGGGATGCCGCTAGTCAAAAAGATGTCGGAGATGGCCCATGGGATGACGCTAGTCAAAAAGATGTCGGAGATGGTCCATGGGATGCCGCTAGTCAAAAAGATGTCGGAAATGGCCCATGGGATGCCGCTGGTCAAAAAGATGTCGGCGATGGCCCATGGGATGCCGCTAGTCAAAAAGATGTCATAGATGGCCCATTGGATCCCGCTTGTCAAAAAGATGTCGGGGATGGCCCATGGGATGCCGCTAGTCAAAAAGATGTCGGCGGTGGCCCATGGGAAGCCGCTATTCAAAAATATGTCGGCGATGAACAATGGGATGCCGCTAGTCAAAAAGATGTCGGAGATGGCCCATGGGATGCCGCTAGTCAAAAAAATGTCGGAGATAGCCCATGGGATGCCGCTAGTCAAACAGATGTTGGAGATGGCCCATGGGATGCCGCTTGTCAAAAAGATGTCGGAGATGGCCCTTGGGATCCCGCTAGTCAAAAAGATGTCGACGATGGCCCATGGGATGCCGCTAGTCAAAAAAATGTAGGAGATGGCCCGTGGGATCCCGCTAGTCAAAAAGATGTCGGAGATGGCCCATGAGATCCCGCAAGTCAAAAAGATGTCGGCGATGGCCCATGGGATGCCGCTAGTCAAAAAGATGTCTGAGATGGCCCATGTGATGCCGCTAGTAAAAAAGATATCGGAGATGGCCCATGTGATGCCGCTAGTCAAAAAGATGTCGGCGATGGCCCATGGGATGCCGCTAGTCAAAAAGATGTCGGAGATAGCCCATGGGATGCCGCTAGTCAAAAAGATGTCGGTGATGGCCTATGGGATGCAGCTAGTTAAAAAGATGTCGGAGATGGCCCATGGGATGCCGCTTGTCAAAAAGATGTCGGTGATCGCCCATGGGATGCCGCTAGTCAATAAGATGTCGAAGATGGCCCATGGGATGCCGCTGGTCAAAAAGATGTCGTGATGGCCCATGGGATGCCGCTAGTCAAAAAGATGTCGGAGATGGCCCATGGGATGCCGCTAGTCAAAAAGATGTCGGAGATGGCCCATGGGATGCCGCTGGTCAATAAGATGTCAGAGATGGCCCATGGGATGCCGCTAGTCAAAACGATGTCGGCGATGGCCAATGGGATGCGCTAGTCAAAAAGATGTCGGAGATGGCCCATGGAATTCCGCTAGTCAAAAAGATGTCGGCGATGGCCCATGGGATGCTGCTAGTCAAAAAAGATGTCGGAGATGGTTCTTGGGATCCCGCTGGTCAAAAAGATGTCGGCGATGGCCCATGGGATGCCGCTAGACAAAAAGATGTCGGCGATGGCCCATGGGATGCCGCTAGTCAAAAAGATGTCGTAGATTGCCCATGGGATGCCGCTAGTCAGAAAGATGACGGAGATTTCCCAATGTATGCCGCTAGTCAAAATTGTCTCAGACGGCTCTTGGGATCCCGCTAGTCAAAAATATGTCGGAGATGGCCCATGGGATGCCGTTAGTCAAAAAGATGTCGGAGATGGCCTATGGGATGCCGCTAGTCAAAAAGATGTCGGCGATGTCCCATGGATGCCGCTAGTCAAAAAGATGTCGGAGATTGCCCATGGCATGCCGCTAGTCAGAAAGATGACGGCGATGGCCCAAGGGATGCCGCTAGTCAAAAAAGATGTCGGAGATGGCTCTTGGTATCCCGCTAGTCAAAAAGATGTCGGCGATGGCCCATGGGATGCCGCTAGTCAAAAAGATGTCGGTGATGGCCAATAAGATGCCGCTAGTTAAAGAGATGTCGGAGATGGTCCATGATATGCCGCTAGTCAAAAAGATGTCGGAGATGGCCCATGGAATGCCGCTGGTCAAAAATATGTCAGAGATGGCCCATTGGATGCCGCTAGTCAAAAAGATGTCGGCGATGGCCCATGGGATGCCGCTAGTCAAAAATATGTCGGAGTTGGCCCATTGAATGCCGCTAGTCAAAAAGATGTCGGCGATGGCCCATGGGATGCCGCTAGTTAAAGATGATGTCGGAGATGGCTCTTGGGATGCCGCTAGTCAAAAAGATGTCGGCGATGGCCCATGGGACGCCGCTAGTCAAAACGATGTCGGAGATGGCCCATGGGATGCCGATAGTCAAAAAGATGACGGAGATTTCCCAATGGATGCCGATAGTCAAAATTGTCGCAGACGGCTCTTGGGATCCCGCTAGTCAAAAATATGTCGGAGATGGCCCATGAGATGCCGCTAGTCAAAAAGATGTCGGAGATGGCCTATGGGATGCCGCTAGTCAAAAAGATGTCGGCGATGGCCCATGGGATGCCGCTAGTCAAAAAGATGTCGGAGATGGCCCATGGCATGCCGCTAGTCAGAAAGATTACGGCGATGGCCCATGGTATGCCGGTAGTCAAAAAGATGTCGGAGATGGACCATGGGATGCCGCTAGTCAAAAAATGTCGGAGATGGCCCATAGGATGCCGCTAGTCAAAAAGATGTCGGAGATTGCACATGGGATGCCGTTAGCCAAAAAGATGTCGGCGATGGCCCATGGGATGCCGCTAGTCAAAAAGATGTCGGAGTCGGCCCATGGGATGCCGCTAGTCAAAAATGTCGGAGATGGCCCACGGGATGCCGCTAGTCAAAAAATGTCGCAGACGGCTCATGGGATCACGCTAGTCAAAAAGCTGTCGGAGATGGCCCATGGGATGCCGCTAGTCAAAAATATTTTGGAGATGGCCCATGGGATGCCGCTAGTCAAAAAATATCGCAGACGGCTCTTGCGATCACGCTGGTCAAAAGATGTCGGAGATGGCCCATGGAATGCCGTTGGCCACACAAAATCGAGCACGCTCCGAGGGAATGCCGCTAGGCACCAAGGTGTCGCAAACAACCCTGGTAATGGCGCTGGTCACAAAGTTGGGATACCGCTAGCAACAAAGTTGTCGCATTCGCTCGCAGGGGATGGCGCTTGCGATTTCAGGGAAAGCCGCCATGGGATGAAGCTAGGCACCAAGGTGTCGCAAACGTCCCCGGTGATGCTGCTAACCAAACAGTTGTCGCAGACGCACGCATGGTGTGCCGCTAGCCCAAAAGGTGTCGCATACGCTCGCAGGGATTGCCGCTAGTTACAAAGGGGTCGCAGACGCTCGCATGGAATGCCGCTAGCCACAATGGGTCGCAGAGGGCAAAGAGGGATGTCGCAAAGTTTTGGCAGACGGGCCATGAGATGCTGCAAGCCAAAAAGGTGGTGCAAAAATTCGCAGGGTGTACCGAAAGCCACAAAGTGTCACAGAAGTTCCCGTGTATTTCGCTCGTCATAAATGTGTTGCTAATGGCCGATGGGATGCCGCTAGCAACAAATGTGTTGCAGACGGTCAATGAGATGCTGCTAGCCACAAAGTCATCACAGACGGGCCAGGGTAGCGGCCAGCAACAAAGTTGTCGCAGATGACCGAGGGAAGCCGCTAGGATCATAGTTGTCGCAGACGGCCTATGGGCTGCCGATTGCAACAAAGGTGACACACAAGGCCCATGGGGTGGGGGGGGGGGCGCTAGCTACAAAGGTTTCGCAGACGGCCGAGTGGAGATCGCTAGCAATAAATGTATTGTGGACGCACCAGGTTCATAGACGGACCACCGGAAGCCGCAAGCTACAAAGCTGTCCCCCACACAAAGGTATCGCAGACGCTGGTGTAGATGCCGCATTCCTCACAGGTATCGCAGACGCTCGGTAAATTCCTTCTTCTTGAGCAGCGCCGTCGTATGCTACCTGTAGGCCTCGACCACATATGTGAACATACAAAGAAGTTAAAAAAAAACACACACATAACAGAGTTTGGAACTAGCGTTGTCCTTAAATATGTCAAGACGGATGGCGTAAAATGTGTCTTTTTCCATAAAAAATTGACCTGGTTAACGGTTCGCAAACCAGAACAACTTTTTGTATTAAATGTAACAATGAAAGGGGATGTCAACTTTTATTCAATACTTCAATGCAATCATTTAAAGGCAGTATATATTTTGCTAATTAAGATCATTTAACAATAACAATATTTTCATGCAATTTCCCGAAGAATTTTTTCAAAGACTTGTGACCAATTTGAATACTCCCAAAGCTTTAAAATCATTTTTATAAATGTGATATTAATCATCGTTGACCGATCCGCGAAGTTAACACAAACACATCGGACAATGATCGACGCAAAGTGTTCCTTTTTTCCAAAATCATAAATCCACAGATATACGTTTATTACATAGTGCATAGGAATACTAATGAAAGAAATAATTATTTTTTGTTTTCATCAAGTTCAAAGTCGTGCCTACCAAAATGGATATACACATATACAATATGTAATATTAACGTCAATCTAGACGAGGAGAATACACCAAGTTATTGTATATTGCTTGTTTCACTAATTAGTCATGTCTTTGGTAAGCACATGCAGCCCACGAATTGTTGTTTAATTTCATAGTTTGTTAAATCCAACAAAAGCACATATTTTTCTTCCCTTTTTATCAACGTTTCGGCTTACGGCTTTATCAGGATAACGCAAATAATAACAGAAATCGTATCTTTAAGAAATAATCGACTGGTAACCGTTGGTTATTGCGGTAATAACCAACGGTATGGAGTTCCGATGTGTAGGAATTAAACCACGAGGGCGTAGCCCGAGTGGTTTGATAACAAGCATCGGAACGACATACCGTTGGTTATTACGACAATAACCAACGGTTACCCGTCGATTATTTTGATTTTAACACAATTTAATTAAAAAGTTATCCGCGTTATAAAGGTTATAAATGAGAATTATATTAACTGAACGTCCGCCACTTTTCCGCGAAACGTGACGTCACCAAAACAAGTTAAATCAAATGACGTCGTCTTCATTCATAAACTGTGCGCGGACAATCAAAGTTACGTCACTTTAAACAACCGTTGGCATATAGGGGTAATAACCAACATTAGTTTTCCTTCTTTGTATATAGAAAACAAGTCACGTGCCGTGGTAGAATACGTCATTGACTTAACGTACATTAAATTGCGGGAAAAAGTACGTCAATAAAATTTACGTCAATTAAATGAAGCTTAACTTTCGGATTCAATAATACACAATTTCATATAAAATTATATATAAAAATACTAATAGGACAAAACAAAAGAAAGCTTTATTTGTATTATTTCATGTAATTAGTTACAGGCTAACGTCAATATACGTCCGTTACATACGTCATTTTACGTCGTTACTGTTGGACACGTGACTTTGCACACGTTCCCGTCGAAAATTGCACACGCCACTATTGAGTGTACATAAATATATTCACGTGAGTAGGAAAACAGTAGACGTTAGACAAACTGACCAGAAAGGTCACACTTACTTGTTTTCGCGGGGCTTTTAGGCCGCAGCCTGTATCTTGTTGTTGAGAATATTTTACGGATATTCGAAAACGTTTTGTTAGAATTTGATGAGCAAAATAAATCGCAATTTAAACTGAAATGGACTTCTGTTTGTTATTGTGGTTCACCGATTATGCGATACGTGTCCACGAAAGCGTCATTTTTGAAAAAAACAAAACACGAAATTTCATGCCGGCACATATAATGATTTACAGTATGCGAAAGAAGGATTATATTACATTACATAATATATAATAAAATATTCAACATGAAAATGTTGGTTGCCAGTTTGTATGTTTCATCCAGTTCCGATGCAGGAATTGTTTGGAGTTCAACAATAAAAAAATAAAAAACACTATTTTATAAACATTCAAGTAGACCTCATGCAAAAACCCAGTCTATGGAAGCCATGTACATCATATGTCTTCTGACGTAAGTGTAAAATATAATAGATAAAGTCTCCCAGATCAATGCTGTAATGTGATTACATACAACGTCAATGTATCATTTATTGAACGAATTTGTTTCTATCAATTTTTTTATTTAAATAAGCATCGCTCTGGGAAAACTGGGCTTAATGCACGTGCGTAAAGTGACATCCCCAGATGAGCGTTTGCATTCCGCACGCCTTATAAGACACGATACTTTCCGCCTAGACTGGATTTTTGACATGCGACGAAAAATTCAATAAAAGCTTCCTTATAATGCTTTGAACTTCCTTAAAACTTCCTTAAAACAATATTTGAGATTAAACTAGAATACATTATACATGTATTAACGAGTTGTAGAAATTAAATAAATCACTAATGAAGCCTAATATGCAATTTAAATTTTGACTGTGAGGGTGTTTGAAATATAAATTTTCATTAAATCTGTGATTAAAAGAAATAAAATGTAGTGTCTCCAGATGGAATTATGTAGAAGTAAACACCAAGATAGTACGTTGTCAATATAACTAAATTACAAGATGGTTAGCAATATAAATTATCAGCAGAAGATCATGCATGACGGCCATCGCTGGAGGTGTCTCACTATTATATTATCATAAGATAGTATAAAACGTTAACTCTAAAGAGACTTATAAAGGGGGCGTCCAACGTTTTGGTAAATTGACAAAATAAAATAAAAAGTTGAGTCAGATTCGCAAATTTTTGTTTTTGTTATGATATTTTTGACGAAATAGTAATACTGACCATTTACCATGCTCTTAAACATCAATTATATGCATCTTTTGATGATTTGAAAACCTGAAAATTATAAAGCGTCGTGCGACGCGAAACGATTGAATAATTTGGAAAGTTCTGTTGATGTAGTTAGATTTCGGGAAACTACGAGGATTGCTTATATAGGTAAAAAATACATCCGCTCTTAGCATGAGCATGGTTGGTCGAGTGCTCTAGGCGGGAGACTTTTTACTCCAGGACTTCAGGGGCCAGTGGTTCGAGCCCTGTTCAGGGTTACTTTTTTTCCTTTTTTAAAATTGTATTCTTGTTTTTTTTAATGGAGATTCTAGGTCAAACGTTTAAATTGATCAATATAAAGCATTTAATGACATGCTTCTATACATGCAAAAATCTGCTGGACGGCCCCTTTAAATGAAGGTTTTCACTTAAATGCTATCGCTATTTCAATGTTTATTATCTAAAACCAAATGAAAGTAGCCTTCGCTTGCGATTGGTTAGGAGTATAAATGAAGGACGACCACTGTGAGTAGTCTCTAATAGTGTGTATCTCAGATTTGCGTACCTTGGTCACTTCAGTTTTGATGCTCTCAGCCTGTTGACTGTCGTCGTTCAGCTTCGTCACTGCCCTTTTAGAGTTCATAGCGGAGCATATATGTATTATTTTCAATTAAAGCAAAACCACCTTTGTGATGATACAATAAAGCACAAATGTCACCAATGTTGTATTTTCAATGACACCAATCCATCTATCCGGGGCTAAATTGAAGCATATTCAATGAAAAGCCAACTAATCTATAAGGGGCCACTATAAAGCAAATATATCACAGTATTATTTTCATTTTAGGCCAACCATCAATATGAGGCTACCCTAAAGCAAAGTTGTAGCATGAGCGTTATATAAGCCGAACCATCTAAAAGTTGCTACCCTAAAACAATTTTATTGTTAATCATATTGACATTATTCAAGCATATAAATGTGTTTTCAATTTACACATATAGTACAAATAAACAGTTGTGTCATACAAATAGCTTGATACAAAAATAACGTCTTGAAGCTAAACTGCCCGTTAAAGTCGTGAGCAAGAAGATCTGGTAACGTATTTGAAATTAGCACATAGCTAACAAAGTTAAAATTGTCATAAAGAAGAATGTGTAAAGGATGTTTTTCCATTTAAAAGCTTCGTTTGCAGGTTAATTGTGCGAGCTTACTTCAAAATATTGTCATGGTGAGGAGACAGTGGCACATAAAGGCCTTGCATTGGCGACTTGGTCGTTGGTTAGACGGACAAGTATCTTTAAACTCAGTCATGTTTTAGAGTATGCAACTTGCGGAGTACAAGACCTTGCCAGATGTATTACGAATACTGTAGACATAAGATATAAATATGAAAATTATATGTGTTGATGGTTTCGTATACGGAAATGTCTGGATGTTTAAAGTAGTATGCAAAACAAGAAAAGGTGAGGTTGTACTAGAAGGAGGGGCGATATAATATTTTAGCACGCTGTCCTTTATGTATTTCCGATTTTCGTAATTCCGTCGTGACAGAGTTGTCGTTCACGCGGGTAGGTATACCTACTTCCGGTGTCAAGGAGAACAATGGGGATGTACTACTGTCCCATCGTTAAATGCCATAATTTTAATGGTATAATCGGTAAATTTTCGACAACATGTCATTTGTCACTTGAATATTGAAAATGTGGTGAAGTATTTGAGGTTCGTTTAGTTTGAATGACAATAAATAATCCCATAGATGATTTAATTCAATATGATGTGTACATAATACAAATTAGCGGTGAATCAAGTTTAATCGGAGTTACAAAAACAAACTATTTATCATTTCTGAAATCTCCATCGTTTACCAATGTAGATAACTTCCATGTCTTGTAAACGATGTCATCCTATATTAATTTAACCATGTACGGAAACCTGTTAATGCCATCACAGTTCTTTCGTAATATCATGTCTTCATCATCGCACTGTCGCGTTATCGTCATCGTACTAGTATCGTTTTATCGTGGAATCAGGTTATCATCATCGTACCGACGAGCATCGACCTAGACTCAGTTTATGTTTAGGCGATGGTTTTATCAGAAGTCTTTAGAAATATAGGTTTGTATTGTTACTAAGGCTCGATTGGCGATTGTCGGCTCGGGTACTACTTAAATGTACCGCGGGTACTCTTAGATATACTTGACTGTTCATGAATTTCGCGAATCATGGTTAAGGTGGGACTATTTTTTTGATGAATATATGGGTGTTGTGGTGAGCATTGAATTGATTATTGAATTATTCCAAAGTTTTAATTCTTTTTTTTAAGTTGTAATACTTTTTTTTATAGAAATTATGGTTAAACCGTGATAATAATTTTTAATGAAAGTGTGGTTAATTGATGATGAAATAAAAAGGGAAACGGAAGCCCAATTTTCCTACTATTATTCACCCATTTATGCCTAGTGGACTCTCCCATCCTTCCAAATCGGATCAATTTATTTCCAAAAGTAGGGATGTCTTCTATATTCATTTCTAGATTTAAAATATTTCTTACAGAAATTCCTTTAAGCAAACAGCGCAGACCCTGATGAGACGCCGCATCATGCGGCGTCTCATCTGGGTCTACGCTGTTTGCCAAGGCCTTTTTTTCTAGACGCTAGGACGCTAGGAATAAATGGGTTTAATGTTAAGTTATAAAGCCAACCGAATATTCGTTAGATTGACAAAAATGTGGACATGAACGTTACCGTATGTAGCTTGTTGATTTTCCTAAGTTCGACCGCTATATGGACATTTTTTTACTGCTCTGGTGATTTCAGAAATTTGGTGGATTAAAAACTGAGGGCAGTACCAACTGAGTGGCCAGATATGTCTTTATGTTTGTTTTAATGTTTTTAATATTTGATTTACTTCGTGTTAAATCGACTCAATTCGCACATTTTCGTCATCCTGAACTAATAAAATATGAATACCACTGAGGTGTAAAGGTAAAGCATACGATATACATCGACATGTCCCAGATTCCGTTCCCGTAGCGGGCAATCTTTCTTTAATATTTTTTTTGCTCATGTAACTATGCTAAATTATTTAAAATATAAGATGACATTTATATATTTTTGGATTATTGACGCAAAGCGGCAATAATACACAGTAGCCAATCTTCAGCCTAATTTGCATATTACTGCAAACTTCGGAGCACTTCTGTCTACGCCGCAGAACTTAACTCTCTGTTAACGCAATTTGATTGGGTGTTGTGAAAATGTTAGTACATGCGCATTGAAAATGCACGGAAATAGCCGATATGAAAATGCACGGAAATAGCCGATCATATCGGCTATTTCCGTTATTTAACGGTGAATAGGTTGTCAAATAGTTCGGGGTTAACATGTACACAATGTCTTGCTAAGCTTTTCTTTTTCAGGATATGTAGTAACAAAATGACAAACCCAATTATTTTTTAACGTTCAGTCTATCTAACATTTGTTCCTCTCTAGGGATAAATGCAACGAGTGCGCATGAATCTTTCGCAAAGATCACGTGACCCACGCTTTCTGAAGACCGAGGACGCCATCTTGTCGTAAAGAAATTAAGCAAAAATCAATACATTCCTGTCAAAAGTAAGTATTTTTGCGGTGACAATTAGTCGTAAGTTGAAGAGTATTGTGTTTTGTATACATTGTGCATGCTATTTATTAATCTTTTGCGTTAGCGTTGCTGCATTTCGCGTTTATTTGTCGAAGAAGTGACCTGGCAAAGACGATGACCATGAAATGATATTTTAAAGCATTTGGGGAATTTAAGGGCTGTGTTGACAATACAGTGACGTTATTTTTGTGAGTCAACACTGCACTGAGACAATGTAAATGTTGGTGAGTTTTCTCACGAGTTGCTGAATCCACAATTTGGCATTAAAAAAACAAACAATAAAAGTCCGGATCATTCAGGCGAAAACCGAAGGCTAAATATAACTGAGCTGAGATCCGGTGTAACATCTGCCACGAATACTCTATATTATTTGATAAAGATGAAATAAAAATGTGAAACAAGTTGCATGTTTGCGTTTCCCCATTTTTCATTTGAAGCTCATCTGGAGACCAGGAGTTATTGCACAGAATTTGACGCTGACTTGCTTGTAAGGGTGCACACTTGTTCACTGAATTTCCCCCAAATACTCCCAAAATTGTTAAAGCCTTTGTTGTGAACTAATGCAGCTGAACTTATGTAAGAAAAATACTGCTTCCAGCGAATTTGACCAATTAACTTTTGCTTCAATCAGAGACTTGCAATAATGTTTAATTAAGTCTCAGCCAGCTTGCGATATCAATTCCTGTCCGCGACTAAACTTGCCTTCATGACAAGCAAGTTGCACATTCAGTTACTCTCTTTGTTGTCACAGTCTGGTTTTAGTGATGCAGTGCGGTAATTTTCCCCAACATTGTTAAAGCTAACAGCTCCTGTTCCAACCTGATGCAATTTATTATGTAGGAAAATATTTGCTGCGGATAAACTGAACAAGTTCAAGTTTCTTGTAATCGGAAACTTTGAATTAAGCCACGGTCAGGTTGGTAATTTGATTCCTGCTTCGGGAAGTATTCTCAAACTGTCAAAGCTGCATCTACTTGTTGTTGGGTAATTCTGGCAATTACTGCTTCTTAGGCCTTCAGTTACTGTTTTTCCAGTTTAATATCACTTCACTGATGTGTTTTATGATAGTTTAATTTGGAAATATTTGAAATGATGTTTTTTACAAAACAGTTTTGTTTCCATCAGTTTGTTGTTACCTGTATTTGAATATTTCTTGAGTTGTACCCCTTTTGCTAATTTTGCCTTCCTTTTGAAACATAGTCGTTTTTTCTAAGAATTCGGCCTATTTCAAATCTACTGGCTATTGGCAAGATTGTTCAACCCAGACGGTTCCATTATCAATACAAAACTTTTGATACATCTAGAATGTACTTCATGTATTTGAAATGTTATCTGGTCTTGAGAATCATGAAGTTCAACTTTATTTGAGAAATCATGGACATGAAATACACTTGAGAATCATGGACATGAAATACACTTGAAATACACTTGAGAATCATGGGCATGAAATACACTTGAGAATCTTGGAGATGAAATACAATTGAGAATCATGGATATGAAATTTACCTGAGAATCATAGAGATGAAATACACTTGAATATCATGGATATGAAATCTACTTGAAAATCATGGACACAAATTTTTCTTGCTAATCATGGAGATGAAATGGACTGTAATATCATTGACATAAAATTTACTTGAAAATCATTGACATGAAATTTACTTGAAAATCAAGGACATGAAATGTACACATTGCACTTGAAAACTGTGAATCTTGGACGTAACTAATCACTTAAGAAACAAACAAAACCTCTTAAGAAACAAGCAAACAGTTAATAGTTGTGTCTAATTTCTGAGCCATTGTTGACATTTAGCTGTTGAAAGTTAATTTGAGATTAATGATATCAACCATTGTGATATTCATGACAATCAATCAACTGGTTAATGGTGTTGAAATTACCTGTTGATATATTTAAAAAAAATATTCATTAACATTACGACTTTAGCTATTACGCATAGCCTACAAACCCATGAAAAATGGCATTTGCACTTTTGTGCTGTGCCGACTTTAGTCAGTCTGCAGAATGTTTACCAGTTGAAGCAAGGGGCAAGCAGTGTGTCACCAGTTGTTTGATGTATTTGATAACTGCATGTCAAACCAATCCAGTGAGCATGCAAACTAGCTGTCTAAATGATATTCTCTTTGCTGGTAGTCACATGTACTCTGCTTTGTGTGAGGCAACATGCACCTCAGGGTTGATTGATCCAGAAAATTTGCCATGTCGTTTGGTTTACAAAAGTAAAACCTGGTATGTAGTACACGAGGGTGTCAAATCTGGTTTCATACAAGGTAACTCTCTCTCCAATGTACACACCAACCATACACTTGGATATGCCTTTAGAGAGGCATGCCTTGAAGCTCGACATAAATGGAAAAAAATTATCATTGTATTCAGTGGTATGTCAGTTGGCATTTATTCTGATGGGGTTCACTTCTATGTATTTGACAGTCATGCACGTGGAAGCAATGGAATGAGTGACCCAGATGGAAAGTGTGTTCTTGGGGTCGTTAAATCAGTTGATGAACTATGTCTTTTTCTTCAATCATTGGCCAGTTCTGTAAACTCAAACACAGACAGTATGCAGTTTGATCTGCACACATTTGAATTCCCAACGAGGTACCGCTTTACCCCATTTAGCATAGAAATTCTTGACAGGCGGCAGGGGTTTACTGTCAAGAGAGTTCAGAAGAGAGTCACTAAGCAGGATAGGATTTTTCATGCAAAGATGCTTAAACTGATGGATGGGAAGTCCTTCAGGAATGTTGTTGATGATCGGCATGATTCAAGTGGTTGCTCTGAAGTAACTCCGGGTTCGGGAATACAAAACTTACTAGAAGGCAGAAATTTGAGAGTTCTTGTTGATGACTTGCATGTTGACAAGTCACCTGGTGTGTTGGCTGGTTCTAACTATTCACAGGAGGAACTGATTGCATGTTTCACAGCGCTTGTTTCAAGTGGGCCCAATTATGTTTGTACCTGTTGTACTCAGACATTCTTTTCTCATAGCATGAAATCAGTAGATAAGTTGCAACATGACAAAAAAGCTACAATTACTCGTTATCTTACTAACTTGAAAAGTGTAGACGGGTTTGAATGGATTTGTCAAGCATGTTTTGCGGCTGCTAGTCATCAGAAAATACCTAAATTTTGGGTACATAATGGCCTCAAATTTCCTGATAAACCAACAGAGTTGGACCTTTCGAACTTAGAGGAAAGATTGGTTTGTCCAAGGCTACCATTTATGCAGCTAAGGGAGATGCCTAGGGGCGGACAAATCTGAAAGGTAATATTGTTAATGTACCTGCTGATGTCAACAACACAATTAAATCTTTGCCAAGAATGCTTAATGAAAATGAAACAATTATGTTGAAACTAAAGCGCAAATTGTCGTACAAGCATCATGTTGCTTTTGAAAACATTCGCCCAAATAAAGTATTCAATGCTGCGAGATGGTTAATTGAAAACAGTGTACTGTTCCGAAATGAAGGGATAGTTGTCAATGAAAATTGGCTACAATTTCCACATGAAATACCAGCCTTGAATGAACAATTGGAAGATGATGGAAGTGCTAGTACCAATGAAACAGGTGATGGTTGGACTGAGGATGACAGCTGCAGAGACAGACTTACTGGTAATCTCGATACATGCCTGCAAGCGATGGACTTTCGCGAGTTTAATCAGGTCTTGTCAGTAGCCCCAGGTGAAGCAAATTCTCCAATCAGTATATTTCAGGACATACATTCTGAGGCACTTTCTTTTCCTGTCATATTTTGCGGCAATGCTAGAGTAACGAATGATGATCGTTTTGTGCCTCTGCATTATAGTGAAATCTGCAAATGGGAACTCCGTAATGTTGATAGGCGTGTTGCATTGTGTGTGCCAAACATATTTTTCAAATTGAAGCGGCTACAAATAAAACAGATCAGAGACAAGGTTTCTCTTGCAGTGAGGAAATGTAAAACAAAGGGTGCAACTTTCACTGCTGGTGATATTCTTAGTCCTGGTTTTGTTGAAAAACTTACTATGCAAAATGATGGCTACCGAGTACTTCGCACACTTCGTGGCTCACCACCTTACTGGGAAGCATCTAAGCGTGATGTGTTTGCTATGATTCGTCAGCTTGGCATTCCAACCTGGTTTTGTTCTTTTTCGGCAGCTGAAACCAAATGGGTGGCTTTGTTGAGGTCACTGGCGATGCTGGTGCAAGGAAAAGAGCTTTCCACAGAGCAAATAGATAACCTGACTTGGTCTGACAAATGCCTGTTGATTAAATCTGATCCTGTAACATGTGCTAGATATTTTGACCACAGGGTTCAGAACTTCCTGAAGCATGTTCTTCACCACAAATCGCAGCCAGCTGCCTATCGGTGAAATACTTGACTTTTTAAACAGAGTTGAATTTCAGCAGCGTGGGTCCCCGCATATTCATATGGTGATCTGGGTTAACGGTGCACCTGTACATGGAGTATCTTCTGATACAACAATAGCTGCATTTGTTGACAAATATGTTTCATGCTGTAAAGATGATACCATGCCTGAATTGATAAATTACCAGACCCACAGGCATGCCCCAACTTGCAGGAAAAATAGCAAAAGCCTCTGTCGCTTTAACTTCCCGATTCCTCCTATGCCAGAGACTATTGTTCTACAGCCGTTGATAGCTTCTGAAGGGAGTGTTGAAAATGCTGGTATGTATGAACAGGTGTTGACTGTTCTGAATGATACACAGGCTGCAGGTGATGCTTTGTCGTTCGATGATTTTCTTGGAAAGCTTGGTATTGATTACGACACATACCTTCGAGTAATACGATCGTCTTTGACTCGGGCAAAGGTATTTTTGAAACGCTCTGTCTCTGAGAATAGAGTGAATAACTATAATTGCGTACTGTTGAAAAGTTGGCAGGCCAACATGGATATCCAGTATATCCTTGATCCATTTTCATGTGTTTCATACATTGTTTCATACATTTCAAAAGGGCAGAGAGGTCTTTCTAACCTTCTCAGTGATGCATGCAGTGAGGCCCAAGAGATTGATAGTGATGTTAGACAACAGGTTAGGAGAATTGGCAATCAGTTTTTGTCAAGTGTTGAAATAGGAGCACAGGAGGCTGTATATCTGGTCCTTCAAATGCCACTACGTAGGTGTTCAAGGGAAGTGGTGTTCATTGATACAAAGAAGACAAACGATAGAACAGCTCTTATAAAACCTTTGTCTGCTCTGAAAGAACTACCAGCAATTTCCAAAAACGTGGAAATGGACAGTGTCTTGAAAAGGTACAAAAGAAGGCCAAAGGTTATAGAGCTTTTGTGTTATGCTGATTTTGCATCTTGGTATCAGCTATGTCCAAACACTAAAGAAAAAATGCCTATATCTCGTGATGATGGTCAAGAATTGCTTGAAACAGAATATGAACATGACACAGTTGATGAATTGGATGTCGCTGATGAAGAAGTACACTTGGATGTTATACAATTTGCCTGTGGGGTTCAATTGAAAAAGAGAAAGCGTCAAAAGGTCTTATACAGCCACGTCACACCGTTAAGTCAAGATGCGGAAGAACATTACCGGGAAAAGATCATGCTGTATTCACATTGGCGGGATGATGAAACTGATCTACTAGGGACATACCAGTCATTTGAAGAGAGCTTTGATGCCAAGTCAGACGAAATAAAAAGCAATCAATCAAAGTATGAGAAAAACGACGAAAGCTTCTATGAGAGCATAAGTGAAGATCTGGAGTCTGAGCAATTGTATTCTGCAGTTCATCCCGAGGCACATCACCAGGAGATGATCGATCAAGAAGAGACCTTGTTGAGATCCGAAATGCATGGTTGTTTTGATCCTGGGCCTTCTGCAGCAGTCGAGAATTATGATCTTGGTGAAGATTTAGGCATAAGCAGAAAACATGCTTGTAGTGGAGTGTTGCCTCAACAAGAAATGGACAATGAAAGGTTTTTGGAGAATGTTCGCAAATTGAATTGTGAACAAAAACGTTTTTTTTACCATATCCTGCACAAAGTCAAATCCAATTCATTACCGTTTTACACTTTCTTGTCCGGAGGTGCTGGCTGTGGCAAGTCCGTTGTCATTCGTTCCATCAACCAGGCTCTTGTGAAGTATTACAATCACAATCATGATGAGGGTCCAGATACTGTTAAAGTGCTGTTGTGTGCCCCCACAGGAAAAGCCGCACACAATATTGGCGGCAGCACAATACATTCTGCTTTTTGCATACCAGCAAACAAGGTTTTCAGTTCAGACCACTTGATATGCAACAATTGAATACAATGCGCTCTCGCTATCAGGCTTTGAAAGTTGTCATCATTGATGAAATCTCCATGGTAGGTCGGGAAATGTTAAATTTCATCAACTTAAGATTGCAAGAAGTGCAAGGATGTGCTCGTCCTTTTGGGAGTGTTAGTGTCCTTGCAGTTGGTGATTTGTTTCAGTTGAGACCTGTACAGGATGCTTGGGTTTTTTCACAAGTCTACAAAACGCCACAAATGCAATGTATGGGAACAAACTTGTGGGTAGACCTTTTCGAGTTTTTTGAATTAAAAGAGATTATGAGGCAAAAAGATGATCGTGAATTTGCACTGCTTCTTAATAGGCTGCGGGAAGGGAATCATACAACAGACGATTTAGCTGTACTTGAAAAGAGGCAAGTTCAGAACTTGGCTTTGAGTGATCATGACAAAGACCATCTTCCACATTTGTTTTGCACAAGAGCTGATGTGAATGCCCACAATAGCACTGTCCTAGGCAGTATGCCTGCCTCAGATATTTTTACAATAAAGGCAATTGACACTGTTTCTGGAAATATAGGTAATGCATTGCATGCTAGCATCCTTTCAAAGATACCAGGGGACCCATCAAAAACAATGGGCCTTCATCAAAACCTTGAACTTGGGGTTGGTATGCCAGCTGAGTTATGCTCAAATATAGACACTGCTGATGGTCTTACAAATGGTGCATCTGGCTTGATAAAGCAATTTGACTTCAGGGTTGAAAATTCATCAAGGTGCAGTATTGTCTGGGTTGAGTTTGATGATCCGACTATTGGCAAAAAGTGGCGTGTCAAGTACAAGCATTTGTATACCAGTGCAATCCCTTTGGCATGGACACCAGTACCAGTATCAGGCATCCATATATTGGAATCAAATTGGAAGAAAATCAGCATTTCCACTGCTGTTGAAGCAGAGATGGTCAGACTTAGGACACAGAAGCAGATAGTGGAGTCTTTGCCAGATTTGCATTCTTACGGTGACAGTGAAATGAAAGTCTGTTTCCAAAACTGTAGATCTTTAAGAAAGCACATTGGTGATGTGAAACAAGAGCATAACATGTTGTGTGCGGATATAGTTGGATTTGTCGAAACCAGGCTTTCTGGTGAACTTGGTGAGAATTTTGAAATTGATGGGTTTGATGTTTTGTCTTCAGACCATGGTGAGTCTGCACATGGTCTTTCTGTTTACTATAGACAGGGTGTTGAAGTTAGTCACTCCTCATTCCAAACAATATCAGGTATAGAGTGTGCTGTTTTGTACTTGCCAAATGACATTTTACTATGTTTTGTGTACTGTCCACCAAACATTGCCTCTATTGCAAATTTTTCAGACTTCTTATCTGTGTTTGGAGACAGGGCATCAGCACTTTTTTGTGACTTCCTTAATGATAACATGAAGCTTGTGTTAATGGGTGATTTCAATTTCAATTATCCAGACCGTGGAAGGATTGCGAAACTTTTTAGTGAAGTTCTTGGTTTGAAGCAGCTGATTGATTCTCCAACAACCGAATATGGCAGCTGTCTTGATCACATTTACACCAGTTTGCAAGAAAGTTGCTTGAAGGACTTTGGCGTGTTGGAGACCTACTACTCTGATCATAAGCCGTTATATCTTGCATTTACACAGAGTGAAGTATAGAACCATGCAGCAGCGCTAGCCAAATCTTAACACATTTTGTATATTGTTGTATATATTGGTTTTTGTTTTCTATACCAACTGGAATTGTACAAATAACTACATGTATTTTGTTTTTTATTTTATATCATGCATTTGCCCTGATAGATAACGTGTGTATATTTTAAAAGTCTTGTTGCTAAATATTTCTTGTTTGAATATTTGTTTTTGTGAGTAACAGTGCCAATGCACTCTGATTTATGGATCTTTATACTATTATTATTATTTGCAGATGTCTATTGGACTAGCTTTTGGAAATCGGGCGTCTGGCCCATACAAGACACCTATGAGGGTGTGCATTGTGGCGGTGGATGAAGAGCCGTCCACATTCAGAGGGAAGGATGGCACAGAGCGAAAGGTGTTGGCGTGTGCCGTCAGCGACGGCTGTAAAGTGGTTCGAGTGGTCTGCTATGCGTCCAACCTGTTTGGACGACTCAAGGTATGTCAACTACCTTATTTGTAACCACGCCAAGCATAAGTTTGCCATGGTTTGTTTCATTGTTGGGAGTCATCTTGCATTCTGTCCGTTTCTTGATCATGTAGGTAACAAAAGATTGCTCAGGCCAAAAAAATGGTTTCGTTTTTTTATTTCATTTTGTTAGTCATGTTTGTTTGCCTATCTGTATATTTTTGTAAAAATATTTCTCCAATGTACAGTTTCGCTTGGTTCAAAGTGGCCACATTCTCGGTTAACCCAAAGCTTTGATACTTGCAGTGATGTTGTATTGGATCGCTTATCACATACCCACATCACATGACCTCATTTGAACTTGAATTGACCTCATTTTGGACTTGGACTCATTTTGAAATGGCCAAGTTACTAGTTTGAACTGTTTAATCTGGCATCGATACTACTTGCATAGAAGAAGACAAAATTTGACAAGTGGATTTTGTGACAATGCCATTTTGGCGACATTGCAACGTTCTGTGACAAACACTTGTTAACGCCTAAGTTACATTCCTTTGAGGATATTGACCTTAGTTATTATAAATATCAGATTTGTTGAAGGTCTTATCGTAAATTTAATTTGGACACGCAATACCAGAGACTACAATTATTAGTAATGTCTTTGAATTGTTTGCTACACAAACATATTGCAATTTGTTTGTAAATTAAGCTTTATCTTAAAAATTTCAACTTATCAACCCTTTCTTTTATTGGCGTAACTAAAATTAACATGTGTCTGTTGTCCAGGTTGGATCATCCATAGCGATGAGAGAAGTCAACCGGAAGACCGATGCACGACAACCGTATATCGTTATGACAGAAAAGTCGAAGGTATTTGCAACGGCTGCTGTAAGCCACCCAGCCAGCCACACGGACGAGGGGACCACCCTTCTCAACCCTCTGCCGGCAGCAGATGTGCCAATAGCAACGGCACTATCATCTCCATCAAAACAGAAAAACAGCGTGGTGGGGAAGATTGTTCAGGTATAACACTCCCAACAATACTTTGCGTTTTAACTCAGGCTGTATGGTATTACATTTATGTCTTGTATTTGAATACATTTGTACAAGAAATTGTACCTTGACTATACAGTTGTTGATATTTAATACAAACATCGAATCTCTGCAATATTTCATTAATTGAATATCCAAATAAGAACTTCCTTACAAAATATAGGTTTTAGTTGTACTTCCTGGCTCTGCAGGTAATACTGGGAAAACCTTGGTTTTAGCAAGTCATTCAGGGTTATAAGAAACATTATCCTTTGCCCAGATAAGCTGATTTCAGGATTTTGCCCGCACAGTGAAAATCCACACAGAGCTGATAGTTTCCAAGCCTAAGTGAACAAGTATGGTGTCCGTCATTGTTATCTGTCGTCCTAGTTTCCAAGCCTAAGTGAACAAGTATGGTGTCCGTCATTGTCATCTGTCGTCCTCAACAATTTCTTTGAACGGCTTCCCTTCCTAAATGGCTTGGCAAAAAATTGATAAAACTTCATAGGAATATTCCTTGCTTAGAACTCTCCTTAAGGTTGTTCTGGTCTGTTGATTAGTTAATTAGGTCATGGGGGTACATACAGGAGTTTCAATAATGTCAATTTAACAATTTTTTCATAGGCCGAAGTCCTATAATTTTCATTTTTTTTTTTGTAGCATCTTTTGGAGGTCCTCTTTCCTCTCAGGTAACCTATATTATATTAACTAATATAAACATAACTGGCCCCTCAGGTTTCTTATTTATTGCTACTATGCTGTTTTAGGAGGAAGCACCCCGGACCATTCGGGTCAATGATGAAGAGGTCACCATCAAGGTGGTGAAGGTGGAAGACTCCACCTCCAACTGCAATGTCACACTGTGGAGGGCCGCTGCCGCTGCAGATGTGAGGCCAGGTGACTACATCCGTGTCACAGACGTCATAGTCAACCATTACAATGGTTCAACAAGCCTGTCCACTACTGCTAGAACGAAAATTGAGGTAATTTAACATCCTGCTTGTTTTCAAGTTTAATCAAGATTGAACATAGGGATATCATGATAATCTCTGTTCAAGTTATTGTCATTCATTGTCTTTGTTGGACAGCTTTCCTCAGATTTATTCCTTAGCAACTGTAAAGGCATTTACTTAAAATTAGGTATCATTTATTCCTTCCACATGGAGCTAACATAACCAACACCACCAACCAGTCCATCTTTCAATATATAATCAAAGTATGCCTTAATTTTGGTCAGGATTTTGTTTAGCGCTAAAAGTTGCTTAGCAAACAACCGTATTGCAAAAAGTGGCATCATCCCGTGGTCACAATTGACGTATCGCGATATACGCGCACTGTGCTTATTAATCAGCCATTAATCAGCCAATGAAAAAAATCGATAGTCTTCAGCCCGGCGCTGCTGGTCCGACATTCGCACCTTTTTACCCTTGAAGAGTATTCATAATACATTTAATTTCTCAAATTAGGAGGGCTTGTTCACTGAAACAAGGTTGGTTTTTGTTCTTTTTGGGTATTTTAGTATTTTCGCGGGCGAGTGTTTCTATTACCTCCCCTGTCTCTAAGCACAATTTACAAAAATCTGCCGTACTGTTTTCCTGCTCAGACAATAACGTTAGAGTAGTCTCCCTAAAAACACAGTGCGCGTAGCGTCACGATACGTCAATTGGCCCCATCCCAGAGACCCATAGTTTTAAAAATGAATTACAATAGGGAAAGCTTACAAAATGACTGAAAGCAAGAGGCCAAATCTTTCATATTTTTTTAAAGGCATCATCTAGTGATTCCCAACAAATATTGTTCAAATAATGCCCCTGGGATTAAAATTGGCCTGACCCAGGTTTCACCAATTCAACAAGAAACTGCAATATATCTTATCTTGTCAATGAACTGAGTTATAGGAATTGTACTTGTATGCAATACAATTACATCCATGATGCATTTATATCCTTCAGAAAACTGAAGTGCCAGTGTCTGAACGCGATGTGGTTGTTGTTGGCGCTTGTGTCGACGGTGCTACAGTCGATCTCCTATTGGATGATGACACTGAAGTGAAAGTGCCTGTGGTCATGATGCAGGGGTTAGTTGGGGACGAAGACATTGAGGAGGCATCTGCAGCAGGCTTGCAAGTGCACATAACTTCGCAAGGGCCGGATATCGTGAGCCTGGAGCTGATCGAGGAGGCCTTAATGCTTGGGTGAAAGTTTTCAGACATGCCTGAAGTTCAGGTTTTTTGAAAGGCAATTTTTTTACTTTTCTTAAGTAATTACTATTGAAAGTACCGCCATTTCATACTTTTCTGGTTTTTCAATATTTTGTACTTTCACCCATGTTAATGTGAAAGCCTAACTTGTGCACTACTCGACTGACTCTGAATGGCTAGTCATTCTTTGTGCAATTTCATTGCTGATCTCACTTACCTGTACAATAGTTGAAAGGCATAATGTTTTGTTTTTTCTGTTCTTGTCATATTTGTTCAGTTGACCACTCAATTTCTACTAAAAACATCTTGAAAAAAAGGAACATATTCAATTTATTT
Organism: Dreissena polymorpha; assembly: GCF_020536995.1. Classification (NCBI taxonomy): domain Eukaryota; kingdom Metazoa; phylum Mollusca; class Bivalvia; order Myida; family Dreissenidae; genus Dreissena; species Dreissena polymorpha. The sequence continues at coordinate 6,033,956 of NC_068369.1, forward strand.
CAATTACTGGTCAATATATGCAAGCAAGTTGTGTTTTAAGATAAACTGAATATTTAATCATTGTTTGAAATCCATGTCAGCCTCGATATCAGAATTCACTCTTTGGTAATCTTTGCAAGTCATACCTTCCCTAAGGTTTTACCACTTTATCTCATCATCATTTATAAAAGTTACATTGTGGAAAGTTGCATGTAAAATTACATGGTGGAAAGTTGCATATATGCAATAAACAAGATAGGAAAATGACACTTCAATATATATTTTTACTTTATTAAATGTTCTTGCTAAATGTTCTTGCAAGAACCGTCACACTAGCTCAATGAAAATACACATGTAGTGTTAGTTCATTATTTTGCTCAGGCAATTGTTTTATTTGTTTCAACCTTTGAAGGTGGTCTGGTGCTGTTTTCAATTTGCTGGTAATTAGGCCAAAAAAATTGTTTGTTTCTGGTAACATTGCAAAAACTAAATAGGTATGGGGGTATTTTTAACTTTTTTTTTTATTGATTGATTTTACACAAACAATCTCATTTTTAGGCATTTTTTCCTCCAAAAAAGTCAATAAAAAGATAAGGGGAGGGGTAAAAAAATTATGCGGGGGAGGGTTACCAGAAACAAACAGCTTTTTTTACACCTTACATGTAGTAAACAATTTTCCCTGGTAGGCATCAGTGATGTCGCACGATAGTAGTAAGTTAGTCCAATATTTATATTGCATGAAAGTGTTTTTGCTATGATTTTATTTTGGATTCTTTAGAAGATGATGAACTCCAGATTGCTTGGAAAAAAGTTTGTATTCAAATGTACTACTTTTTTATGACTAACAATATATATGTGAAAAGACCATTAATTTGAAAAAAATAAAACAATTTAGTTGGAATTCTGGATCAAACTCTTTGGAGAACCTTACACTCCAAAAGCTAACTTATGCACCAATGCCACATCAATGAAAAGGCATTTGTCATTATAGAACCATTTGCTTTTTGTTTCAATAGGCTTGCAATACATCAGTATTGTAAATGTTAATGCATGCAACAAAACCAAAAAAAAATAACTTTGGCAATTTCATTTTATTTTTGCTATACAGTTCTCTGGAGTCCAGTCCCTTCAGTTTCACAACATTGTTGTTTAACCACCAGCTTCATACTTGTGACATTGTGTTGGTTTTGGGAAATGCGATCAGAGACCATGGAACAATAACGACACCATAGACTCTTGTTTTACATTACACACGGCCAGGTCAGATTTCCCAAAACACGTAATGTTTAACAGTTTTGTCCATGTACATATTTTGTTACATTTCTGTGTTATTGTTTTGTAAATCGTTGTTCATGTTTAACTCTTTAAACCGGCCCTTTTGAGACACTCTAGTCTTAAGGAGGTTTTGGCCATTAATGCTTCATTATTAACTTTAAAATATTTGAAGTTGCATTAGTCGCTTAATTGTTTTTGCATTACTTTACAGAGGTACATGTGCATATAGTGTTTCATTTATTTAGATGCACATTTGATTTAGTTCCATTTTCGTCTTTGTTTTTTATAATCATTGTATATTAAACTTCTTCGACATGCTCCAGTTCAAAGTGAGATTTTGACCACTAATACTTCACTAACAATATTTGCAGTTGAATTAGTTGATTATTTTTTCTCACTTTACTGGACATACCTTATAGAGTGGTACATGTACACATGATATTTTATGTACGTCTTCTAGAATTGAAAAAAAATGTCTCTTTGAATACCACATGGAATATAAAAAAAGTTTGATTTTTACAATGTGAAGTTTCACAATTCTATAATGGTTTATACTACAAATACTTTGATTGTTATATTTGATTCTCTGGTGCTTGTTCAAACCTGATGCAAGTTGCACAAATAGTTTAAGTTTGTGTCTATATATCACTTGCCTTGTACTCATGGTGACTATTGTGTCAAATTGTTAAACCATCAGAAATACCTGAAATCCCATCTTGTTTCATTTATTGTTTTACTTTTATATTAAAGTTTATGTATATTTCTTTGTGTTCATGTTTTATAAACCCCTGCCCCATTTCAACTAGCTCACTTTGTTGACTCACTTAAGCATATATTAAAATCCGACCAGCCAACCTAAATTAAAGCTCATCCGACTTAGTTGTCATGGTGAGTTTTTGTAATACCAATTTGTCTGTCAGCAATTTTCTTGCATACACACTTGGCCACAGTTTTGATTACTTCTTCATAATACTTCATGTGAATGTTCGTCTCTGATTACGATTGGATATGCATCAAGAGTTGAGAACTAGGTCAAATCTTATCCCTTGGTGGTCCACTACTAAACTTGTATCACATGTAAGGCAATCCGCTGCGTAAGGTCAAGAGTTTGATAAAATTCATTTTAGCTCATTACCACTAGATGCCAGTTTCGGTCCAAGCTTGGTCAGTATGTTTGTCTATGCAATCTAGACAAAAATGGAATGTGGGTAGAGGTCAAAAACTCGGTCACCGGGTCAAATCTTAGAAAATCCTAACAACCACAGAGGCACAATTTTAATCCAATCTTTATGAAACTTGGTCAAAATGTTTGTCTATGAAATCTGTGTTATATGAGGTAAAAAAAAACTAGGCCTAAGAGTCAAATCTTAAAAAATATTATAACCCACTGTAAATGCCACAAGTTTGATCCAATCTTCATGATACTTGGTCAATTTGCCTCATATGATACTTTGAACTAGTTCGAATCTGGGTCTTGTGGGGTCAAAAACTAGCTCACATGGTCAAATCAAAATAAAGATTTACATGAGCGTGCCACAAAAGCCTCTTCTGTGTATGCAGCAGCACGCAAACGCGCGTAAGTAAAATACGTGTTCTTCACCAGCTGGTCCGAGACTAGTAACACACTAAACATCGCAGTGGCGAAGACAGGGTTCAGAAACTTGAATGTTTTTCTAAATGAACTTAGTTTCCTTTTGAATCAGGGCCACGTTGTGACGTTTCATGTCAATAATCCACCAGTACTTTCAGTGCTTTGATTTTATATTAGGATGAGTTGTTTATGTTTGAAATTTAATTCACCAACAAAACTCTACAATAAGCATATTGGTTTCTATGTTTTTTTGCGAATGTAAACAAAGCAAATTTCAGTTGCGCGCATGCCCAGAATTGGGCAAACAAAACACTGTTATTTTGCCGTTAACAAAATAGTATTTTCCGGACATTTTCTTAACGGCAAAATATATATAGTAATTCTGGATAAATTTATTTAATTTGTATGAGAACTACAAAAATTATTAGTCGACATTTGAAATAATAATTATCTAAATATATATAATAAAAATTCACTATTGACGTTACATAATAATTTCAAGAAAGCAGTTTAATTCACCCGAATCAACCTCGTAGTGGCTTTAACCCATTTATGCCTAGTGGACTCTCCCATCCTTCTAAATTGGATCAATTTATTTCCTAAATTAGAGATGTCTAGTATATTTATTAACATATTTAGAATATTTCTTACAGAAATTCCTTTAAGCAAACAGTGCAACCCTGATGAGACGCCGCATCATGCGGCGTCTCATCTGGGTCTACGCTGTTTGCCAAGGCTTTTTTTCTAGACGCTAGGCATTAATGGGTTAACAAGGCTTATTTTTTACTTACACTTAAATTTCGGCTGCATAATACCATTACAATAGAGAAAATTAACACACAACCAAAATAACGTATAACAGTTCTAAAACTTTAAACAAGGCCTTTAAAATGTTAATCAAGTCCGTACAATCAAGGTAAGGTTAAGGTCAAAACTGAAGACCAAAGTGGAACAAAGATAAGGTAGCCTAAATAGTCCGTCAGTCTGAACAGTTATCCACATATTCCTGAGGTCTTCAACATGAAAGTCTTGTGCGCGATTGCTTCGATAATAGGTATTCGTAAATGTTTGCATATTGCTAAGGGATGTTTAAAATAGATATCCTTACACTGCTTGTACTAATAACAAAAGTATTTATAATACTTATTGTTGTACTTAAAATAATTTATATGAAAAATATGATCAGTGTCATCATCATTTTATCGGCGCTTTAAAACTAAGAATAACATAGTATGTCTATTTGATGTCATGTGCAGGGTGTAGCCTCGGGGCAGCAATTGACAGAAGGGCCACACAGTGTTCGCAGATCTGCCCCAAATACTACAGTCCAATATGCGGCTCCGATGGCCAAACCTACGGTTAATACATACATTTGAACGAACGAGAAATACAATTTTCTTCATCGACATTGACTATTATGCAAAATACTTTTCTGCTTCTAACTTAATGCGCTTAAATGTTGTGTAATTTAACAATAAATAACGCAGTTTTCACTTTCGTACAACGTAACGTATATTAATTCCATATGCCACACGTTCAAAACAATCCAGCCTTATATAAAATTTTACTATTTTTTGAAATAATATAGTATGTAGATATTATTTTTCTCCATGATAGAATAAATAATAGTTTATATATATACATGTCTGGTATATAATAAAAGGAATCACATAAGACTGCGTAAAAGCCCTCGCGCTTTTTAAACATCAGATGAAAAATAAAACGTGTCATTGCTGATGTCATCACTTCTTTTTCAGGTAATATTTGTTTTTTCAACGCTGCTCACTGCCTCGATCCTACCCTGACTCACAAACCAGGCGCATGTGGTGATCACCCAACCGTAAGTCTTCCCGTGGCCTCGTGCCCTGATGTCATGTGCATCGCCCTCTATGATCCCGTCTGTGGAACCGATGGAAAAACATACGGTCAGAAACAAAAACAAGATTAAATCTAATATCATATTTGTATATGCTGAAGACTACACTTTGGTTCCACTTGATTTCATAATAATATTGCATCATGTATCAATGTTGCTTAATGAGTCACACTTATATTAATGCATTTAATACACTCACATAACATATCCGTTATTTTATATGATTTCCTCGCACAGAACTGCGCCCGGTTTCTCAAACCTTGAACGGCCAGTACGTTCTACAGTCTGTTAGCATTAGACCCACATATATATATGTGTGTGTGTGTGTGTAAATTGTAAAAACATGTATGTGCTCGAATAATGTCAATATGAGTGACAATAAAATTGTTGTTAAATTCATTTATGTGGGTCTGATGCTAACAGACTGTACAGTGTACTGGCCGTTCAAGGTTTGAGAAACCGGGCGCAGTTCTGTGCATATATACATATAAGTATAAACAATTTAGCCATAAAAATAACTTGATACACGTCTTAAAGCTTAACTGCCCGTTAAAGTTATGAGCAAGAAAAACCTGTACCGTATTTGGGATGAACACATAACAAAGTTAAAATTGTCATACAAAGAATGTGTACATGACGTTTTTTCACTTCAAAAACTGTGTTTGCAGGCAACTCGTGCGAGCTGACGACAAAGTATTGCCATAGTGAGGTGACCGTGGCACATACAGGCCCTTGTATTGGCGACTTGGTCGTTAGTTAGACAGACAAGTATCGTTAAACTCAGTCGTGTTTTAGACGTTGCAACTTGCGGAGTTTTAGAAATTGCGAGATGTTTTACTAATATTATCGACATAAGACATGACTATGAAAATTATATATGTTGATGGTTTCGTTTACGGAAATGGCTGGATGTGTAAAGTAGTATGCAAAACAAGAAAAGATGAAGTTGCACAAGAAGGAGGGGGGGGGGGATAATATTGTAGCACGCTGTCCTTTATGTATGCTTAGCGATCAATAGTCTTGAACTTTATATCCACAAAACATAATTAGACATAGCATACAAATAAGCATAAAAAATAAATGGTCGCCGCTTTGGAACATTTAAAGCAAGGAATAATGGGTTGACACAAAATATGGACCTTTACAAAAGCCTCCCTTTTGTTAGAAGATTGTACTCACGTATTCACAAAATGTACTATCTAAATTTTTATTCATATGCTAGTATTACTAATAATAGTAGCCGTGCTCTGTGACAGCACAGGCTGCACAGGCTAATCAGGTGCGAAACTTTCCGCTGTTATGGTATTGTTCGTTTACAAAAATTCTTAGTAAAAGTCCAGTTAAGGCGGAAAGTGTCGTCCCGGATTAGTCGTGCGGACTACTAGCAATATGTTTGTTTTGACGAAGAACATTGAACCGTAAAGACATACATTATTTTAACGAAAATATTTCAAAATCCATAAATCCATATGGGCTTTCGTCAATTATAAGTACAAAAAAGACAAACAGACGAACCAACAGACTGATGGACACACGAACTGACCAACCGACACAATGGATCCTATACATACTTTCTACCTAATTGCAATAAGGGTATTTATAAAATAGTTAATATTTGAGAATTTTGTTGTATATAATCAACATCGATGCAAAATAAACAGTGGTAAACTTTTTATATTGTAAGAAATAATCTTGGGACCAAACAGCGATATAGTGTTTTATAGTTATTCAATTTTAAGGAAATAAAGAACAACATTCCCGATTGTTTAAATTTATTCTTATTATAACTAAGTAGGTAATGATGATCAAAAATTATCATCGGAATACACGATTTAACCAATATGGCATAGCACGCGTAACTGGCTCCATATAAATACAGTGCCATTTACATGTACTTACTTTCTTACTTCAATAACAGTTATTCATAAACGTTAATCAAATGTGTCTTGTTCTGACAAAACTGGGCATAATGCATGTGCGCAAAGTGTCGTCCCAGATTAGCCTGTGCAGTCCGCAAAGGCTAATCAGGGACGACACTTTCCTCTTAAACTGGATTTTCGGTAAAAAGGGACTTCCTTTAAACGAAAAATACCATTTAAGCGGAAAGTGTCGTCCCTGATTAGCCTGTGAGGACTGCACATGCTAATCTGGGATGGCACTTTACGCACATGAATTAACCCAATTTTCACAGAACAAGACACAAACAAGTTTTGTTGTAATTTATCAGAAGTGCACTTTTAGCAGATCTGATCTAGACAAGAGGCAATACACGTATCGAGGTCTTAACCCATTTATGCCTAGTGGACTCTCCCATCCTTCTAAATTGAATCAATTTATTTCCAAAATTAGGGATGTCTAGTATATTTATTTCTATATTTAGAATATTTCTTTTAGAAATTCCTTTAAGCAAACAGCGCAGACCCTGATGAGACGCCGCATCATAGTGGATTCAAATTGCGTTGCTAACAAATGACAAAAACATATGTCTGTGAAACAGATATTTATAAAGCCCGTATTGAATATAGTATAATTCAAAAGCTGCGCGCTCTCACAATAACACCAGGACTGATTTACAAATTATTATTCATCCTGGTTTCCTCGATTGAATGTTAGATTGTAATCATAAAGCGTCAACTCGTTTTTCTACACCATAATTAATCAATACAATTATTTAAATGTCTAAAGTCTTAACACACACAAGCACGGATGATCGACAATAATATTTCTAACGGTGATAACTTTTTGCAGGTCTTCTGAAACATTCGACATGGAAAACATAATCGTTAACATCAAACAGTACGTAATTATGCGGTATTACTAACGCCGGGACACATGTCGCCTAAGCCTGGCTAACTTTTATTGTATTGATTCAGTAGTTACCTATTTGTTTTGTTTTATACATTTTACAGTCATACAATGTACGTTTATTGAAGATTTTGGCGTTGGAACCTTTGTCAATCGGCGAACACCATTTATTTTGAAAAGTTCCCAATATTACAGTCTGATTTGCGGATCGAATGTAATCACGTATTGGACGTCATTTATATCCTTATAAATTCTTGTCATCTTAAATAATCAATATCGTCTTCTCCCGCTTACTTGTACAGAAAAATTAAAGCTTATTGTTTAGCACTTATCTTCAAAATATAAACTCTTAGTTCCCAGATTCTAAATATAACGGCATGTGTCCGAGTAGAATCGACTTGGTCCCGTTGACACATTTACTGAATGTCATGGGATGGAAAATGCTCTTTTTAACCTAGCTTAGATATGTCGGGATGATATATTTCCAGGGGTCCACTACGCCATTAAGCCGTGCAATACATTTGGTTATCGAAGCGGGTTTTGTGTATGCTTAGAACATTGTTAACAAAAGTGTCCAATCCTATACAAATGTTCCATAACAAATTTCAATTTGTATTTTAATCTTTATCCTTTTTTAAAATCGGTTTCCTTAGAGTTGTGAATCAACCATTCATTAAGTATATGAGCCTAAATTTGCATCCTCATAGCCATTTAGGTACTAATGTGGCATTATATATAACTGTAAACAATATTTGATATGATGAAAGAATCAGACAAATAATGTAGTAATAAGCTGTTTTTATTCCCCAAAACAACAATAAAACATTGTGCGCCAAGCATAAACCATTGTGAAATTCTAAGCATATTTAAAACGAAAGCGGCGAAAACATCAGACAATCGATTGAGCAATCGATAAGTAAGGGACGAAAAAGTACAAATTCTAAGATTGCTTAAATTTCAGAACCTTACTGAACTAGGATTTGAATTATCGCGATGTGTAGTGACACCTTTAGGCAAAACATGTCCTTTATACTAATGCATACACCAAGACAAGATACGAGATGCGGTGATCACAGGAATGAGCGTCCGTTAATTGATCCAATTTCTACAAGTTTGGATGTGGTAAATGTAACAATGAAGGTTGTATGTGTAATTTCAATGGTTATATGTATTGTATAATTAATTATATGTACTTTATTCGTTTGTCTAGCAATTCTAAAACGTATATGTTATCCAAAGTTTTAATATAACATAACGATTTACTTTCGGTGTTCAAAATATATTAAGAGCAGTTTGTAACAGTCTACACAACCATTAATAAGGATAAAACTCATATGCTTAAAATGTTATCCTTTATGTTTATACATATCTCGTTCAAAAATATAGCTTTCTCTTATAGTGTCGTTCAAGTTTGTTGCAACCGGGCTAAAGAGAAAAATTAATTGGAAAAAAAAAATATTCGATCATCATCACGTGGAACAACTTAAATTGTTGCTAATCTTCAATAGTGATGTCAGGTTTGGTAAGCATAAACCGGTCTGATAGTGATGCCGGAATAGGTAAGCGTAAATCGGTCTGATAGTGATGCCAGATTTGGTAAGCGTAAACCAGTCTGATAGTGATGTCACAATTGGTAAGTATGTCACTGGTCTGATAGTGATGCCATATTTGGTAAGCGTAAACCGGTCTGAGAGTGATTCCAGATTTGGTAAGCATGTCACTGGTCTGATCGTTATGCCAGATTTTGAAAGCGTAAAACGGTCTGATATTGATGACAGATTTGGTAAGCCTAAACCAGTCTTATAGTGATGCCAGAATTGGTAAGCTTAAACCGGTCTTATAGTGATGCCAGAATTGGTTAGCGTAAACCGGTCTGATAGTGATGCCAGAATTGGTAAGCGTAAACCGGTCTTATAGTGATTCCAGAATTGGTAAGCGTAAACCGGTCTGATAGTGATGTCAGAATTGGTAAGCGTAAACCAGTCTTATAGTGATGCCAGAATTGGTAAGCGTAAACCGGTCTGATAGTGATGCCAGATTTGGTAAGCGTAAATCGGTCTTATAGTAATGCCAGAATTGGTAAGCGTAAACCAGTCATATAGTGATGCCAGAATTGGTAAGCGTAAACCGATCTGATAGTGATGTCAGAATAAGCAAGCGTAAACCAGTCCGATAGTGATGTCAGAATAAGTAAGCATAAACCGGTCTGATAGTGATTCCAGAATTGGTAAGCGTAAACCGGTCTGATAGTGATGCCAGATTTGGTAAGCATAAGCGGTTTGATAGTTATGCCAGAATTGGTAAGAGTAAACCGGTCTGATAGTGATGTCAGAATTAGTAAGCAAAAACCTGTCCGATTGTGATATCAGAAATTAGTAAGCGTAAACCGGTCTGATAGTGATGTCAGAATTAGTAAGCGTAAACCGGTCTGATAGTGATGCCATAATTTGTAAGCGTAAACCAGTCTGATAGTGATGCAAGGATTTGTAAGCATAAACGGTCTGAAAGTGATGCCAGAATTGGTAAGAGTAAACCAGTCTGATAGTTTGCCAGAATTGGCAAGGGTAAACCGGTCTGATAGTGATGCCAGGATTTGTAAGCGTAAACCGGTCTGATAGTGATGCCAGAATTGGTAAGCGTAAACCGGTCTGATAGTGATGCCAGAATTGGTAAGCGTAAACCTGTCTGATAGTGATGTCAGAATTGGTAAGCGTTTACCTGTCTGATAGTGATGTCAGAATTGGTAAGCGTCTATCGGTCTGATAGTGATGCCAGAATGTGTAAGCATAAACCAGTCTGATAGTGATGCCAGAATTGGTAAGCGTTTACCGGTCTGATAGCGATGTTAGAATTGGAAAGCATTTATAGGTCTGATAGTGATGCAAGATTTGGTAAGTGTAAACCGGTCTGTGAGTGATGCCAGATTTGGTAAGCGTAAACGGTCTGATAGTGATGTCAGATATTGTTAGCGTAAACCGGTCTGATAGTGATGCAAGATTTGGTAAGCGTAAACCGGTCTGATTGTGATGCAAGATTTTGTAAGCGTAAACTGGTCTGATAGGGATACCAGATTTGGTAAGCGTAAACCGGTCTTATAGTTATGCCAGATTTTGTAAGCGTAAACCGGTCTGATAGTGATGCCAGAACTGTTAAGCGTAAACCGGTACGATAGTGATGCCAGAACTGGCAAGGGTAAACCGGTCTGATAGTGATGCCAGGATTTGTAAGCGTAAACCGGTCTGATAGTGATGCCAGAATTGGTAAGCGTAAACCGGTCTGATAGTGATGCCAGAATTGGTAAGCGTAAACCTGTCTGATAGTGATGTCAGAATTGGTAAGCGTTTACCTGTCTGATAGTGATGTCAGAATTGGTAAGCGTCTATCGGTCTGATAGTGATGCCAGAATGTGTAAGCATAAACCAGTCTGATAGTGATGCCAGAATTGGTAAGCGTTTACCGGTCTGATAGCGATGTTAGAATTGGAAAGCATTTATAGGTCTGATAGTGATGCAAGATTTGGTAAGTGTAAACCGGTCTGTGAGTGATGCCAGATTTGGTAAGCGTAAACGGTCTGATAGTGATGTCAGATATTGTTAGCGTAAACCGGTCTGATAGTGATGCAAGATTTGGTAAGCGTAAACCGGTCTGATTGTGATGCAAGATTTTGTAAGCGTAAACTGGTCTGATAGGGATACCAGATTTGGTAAGCGTAAACCGGTCTTATAGTTATGCCAGATTTTGTAAGCGTAAACCGGTCTGATAGTGATGCCAGAACTGTTAAGCGTAAACCGGTACGATAGTGATGCCAGAACTGGTAAGCGTTTACCGGTCTGATAGTGATGGCAGAACTGGTAAGCGTAAACCGGTCTGATAGTGATGCCAGAACTGGTAAGCGTAAACCGGTCTGATAATGATGCCAGAACTGGTAAGCGTAAACCGGTCTGATAGTGATGCCGGAATTGGTAAGCGTAAACCATTCTGATAGTGATACCAGATTTGTTAAGTGTAAACCGGTCTGATAGTGATGCCAGAACTGGTAAGCGTAAATCGGTCTAATAGTCAAGCCGGAAGTGGTAAGCGTAAACTGGTCTGATAGTGATGCCGGAATTGGTAAGCGTAAAACGGTCTGATAGTGATGCCAGATTTGGTAAGCGTGTCACTTGTCTGATAGTGCTGTCAGCATTGGTAAGTGTAAACCGGTCTGATAGTGATGCCGGAATTGGTAAGTGTAAACCGGTCTGATAGTGATGCCAGATTTTGTTAACGTAAACCGGTCTGATAGTGATGCCAGATTTGGTAAGCGTAAACCGGTCTGATAGTGATGCCGGAGGGTTACAATACACTAAATGATCGCTTCATGAAGGGCTGTACTCTCTAAAATAATATAATAGTTGACAGGAAGGCATGTTTTACACTTTTTACCATTATTCGGGTGTTATCTTGCGGAGATAATGGTAGGGCATGAATAGGTGTTTACTACTGAATCCCTGAAATATGATACACGTGAAGACTATAGTAAACCATTGCACTAGAAAAGGTTACATTCCACTAAGAAACGGCCGAAAAATAAAGTTGCAAAAACAGTCGATTTTAATTTGTGTCAAGTTCTTTCTTGCATTGTACATGACATATCTTTTTTATTGCATAAATCGATTCCGCTTAGAATGGCCTTTAAGAAAAGGTATGGTTATGGGGGTCTCTATGTGCAAAATGTTGCATTTATTTTCGCTCAAAGTTGTCGCTTTTACATTGAATTATATAGGGAAACTATTAAGTGTATTATGACCTAAACGCAAAACCAGGCCTAGTCACAAAGGAGCTGTATTTACAGAAAATCATCATTTTTTTAGTGGGATATGACGCGTTTTGGCAAATTTCACGGAATAAATGCGTTTGTTTCACGAATTAAAGGAGCATCGTGAGTTTTTAAGAAGAAAATACGTTTTCAGAGGAAAATAAGAAAAAAAACGTACAAAAACTCGTCTTGAGCATCTCAAATCGCAACAATTTGTGCTGAAAGAGCTCATGAACACGTTTTAATAGTTGTTTACTTCTTTTTCTACATAGCTTGTAACAGTATTCCAGTATTTTGACAGATTGTAATTATTTAGGGTTATCGTTTTACGCCTGAACGCCCGTTATAAATCAAAGCTCCGAACGCAAAAGCCACATAGCTTATCAGGCGTTATAATAAAATGCATTTTCAAGCATTTCTACGTGAAAGATCGGTCTGAAAATTGGCATGCACATAGAAAATAGGTTTATAAGTATCGAGAAGTGCTTATTTTTCGCGATGTTAACAGTAAACGTTGTCTTATAGGTTACAATACACTAAATGATCGCTTCATGTAGGGCTGTACTCTCTAAAAAAATATCATAGTTGACAGGAAGGCATGTTTTACACTTTTTACCATTATTCGGGTGTTATCTTACGGAGATAATGGTAGGGCATGAATAGGTGTTCACTACTGAATCCCTGAACTATGATACACGTGAAGACTATAGTAAACCATTGCACTAGAAAAGGTTACATTCCACTAAGAAACGGCCGAAAAAAAAGTTGCAAAAAACAGTCGATTTTGATTTGTGTCAAGTTCTTTCTTGCATTGTACATGACATATCTTTGTTATTGCATAAATCGATTCCGCTTAGAATGGCCTTTAAGAAAAGGTATGGTTATGGGGGTCTCTATGTGCAAAATGTTGCATTTATTTTCGCTCAAAGTGGTCGCTTTTACATTGAATTATATAGGGAAACTATTTAGTGTATTATGACCGGAATTGGTAAGCGTAAACCGGTCTTATAGTGATGCCAGAATTGGTAAGCGTAAACCGATCTAATACCACGAGTTCAAGGTTTGGAATGGCAGCGGTTGAGTATTTAGTTTTGCATTGCCATCAAGTCATGAAAGCATTTGTGTTTTTGTGGTCGATAACAGTTAAGACTACAATTGTTTAACGCTACAATAAAACTGATTTAAATACTATTATTAATTAATGAAAATAAATGTATACACTAATCGAGTATCAATGTTATGCAGTAATAATTCGCAAAAAAAACGTGATCTTAACGTTAAACTAATGGCAAATCAGCAGTAACAATATCGCCAAAATTTTGTCGTTCATGTTTTATTTATCGTTCTTATCTATCGTCTCTGTATCCTATACTTTCAAAGCTGTCTAGCGGCGAACGCCTTGTAACGTGATTCGTCCGGACTATCACGATCCTTATTGCAGGTCGGATGAAATCACATTGTACGTCAGCTATTAACTGCAATGTTTGTTCTTTCTACATTAGTAATGCTATCTATATTACCTATCTGAATAAGAAAAACATGTTTTAATGGTTAAATTCATTTCTTTCAGTACTATTTTTTAAACTGTATACACGTAGTTCATGGATTCTAAAGATTCCAAATAAGAGGCGTGAGTCGCAACTAAAGACTAGTCTAAGAGTGTCTGGTACATTAATATCAAAGTATGTATCCTTGATGGCAAATATCATTAACTAATGCCTGCACGACTGAACCGTAAGTCTGCATGTGCGCTTGACTGGAGATATCACACACTATTTTAATTAATCAAAATTATGTAGAAATGTTTTCTGCATTTCCTTTTATCATATACATATTGCAACAATGTCTATATCGTCTGCGTTTCATCGTTGGCGTTTTAGTGAGTTTATTGACATTGAAACAATTGTTGATTTTTAAATAATGGGAAATTATTCAACTTATATCAAAGGTAATAATGTGTGTCATCGTTTATTTTATGTGAACGTGTATATTTTGAATAGACGTCTTGTTTTGGTAGTGTAGATATTTTTCGGATTTCGGACAACTCATTCATTTAGTGCTATTATAGTCCATATAAACGGACTCCCAGAGCCTTTGATAATTTTTGCTGTGAGGACTCTGAGAGTAAATATGCACCCTTTCATAAACGTAACCGCAGTTTTCCAAAGCGTGTCAGTGCGCATCAATAAACAGACGTCGTCCGCGACCAAAAACACATTAAATTTACTAGCTAAAGAAACTTTAGCAAACAGATTTTATAGTATTGACGGACCTGTACGCTGAAGCGAACCCCATATCGAAAGTCATCCAGAGTCGTAACATATTTATGTCACGCTATAAATCAAAGACAGCTCATTTTCTTGGATACATTTCTACATATATTGGTTAATGAATATAAATAACTGCATCGGGGCATATTTTAAGGTTAAAATGTTTCAAACGCATCGTACAATAGATGAAAATAACTCTCATCAGCCTGAAATTCACAATTTTGACGCCGTTGTCGCTTTGTCAGGTGACGAGTTTTCATTTGGATACTTTCGGATCGACCTTGACATTTGTTGCTGAAATTGTAAACATTACTTTCGTTTTCTGAAATCTATTATTTGTGATTAAGAATTTAAGTCTGGTGGATTAAAAGACTGATTTCAAAGTGAATCAGGTAATTTTAAATAAGTTCTACTGAGAATTTGTATTTACACTACAATTTGTTTACAAAACAACCAAGAATAATTGTATATACCGGGAAATGTCATTCTGAATTTGAAAACACTTGAGCAACTGGTATGTTACTAAAAATAGAAATAACGTCATATGACCGTGAAATCTCGGGAGATTCTCATTTAAAGAATGTCTGTTGCATCGCTGTTTATCTGTATATGTTAGAGCAGAAAAGATACATTTCAAATGTTTAAGAAAGTATTTTATGAAAGAATATATCAGTTAAATGTGAAAAATGTCAATCCTTCCGATCAAGTGGTTGATTTGGGCCAATAACTGCATTTAAAAGCTGTTTTGGACCGGTCTTTGTTAACTGTCAACTTTTCGGGAATTTCTGGTTGACTTACCTAATGGGGTTGGTCCATAACTTTAAAGTAGCGCCAGTCAAAAATCATAAAAAGCGACATTTAAAGTTATGGTAGCCAGAACTATAAATTCTGGAAACGTTCTATTTTGCATGCACACTTAAAAACGACAATGTTTCAACACACTATTCTTGTTGACAATTTTATATTTAAATTTGGAACAGTGTAAATCAAAAAATCAAAGGTGGTTAGCGTGTGGCTATGATATTAATAAGTAAAAATATCATTTTCAAATAAATAAATAAATATATATATGCATCGTTTTAAACAGCCAAAACTGCATCCACTGTGCAGCGAATTCCATGTACTTGGTCTTATTCAACGCAGAAATGAATTTTCTTCCTCAAAATGTATATATCTTGCAATATTGTACACATGCTGGGTAAAATTTTAAGAAATAACACGATACACAACTCGCGTGACATACTCGATCTGACCCAATTCAAGTATGAAATCATCAGGGAGTAAAGACACACCTTCACGTTGGACCAATGAAATGTTTAAAATGTCGGCTTGTTGAAATGTATGTAAACAAAGGTCTCAAAAGACGATTGGCAGTTAGTTGTGATGCATAGTGTAACGGCAAGAATGGTAAGAATGTTTTATCATTTTTATTGAATTATGGTACCGAAGTCCATGAACTTTGCAGGGAAAAGGCCCATTACTCTGTGAAGATGCAATATTTTGTTCAAGTATAACAGGTTTAGTGTTCATAATGGGAGTAATGTAGATCTTGAAGGATAATCACACCATGTCATTGATTTTTAACACATAATCAGGATTATATTTGCTTTCATTTTGTAAAATAAAATATGCCATGCAAGGAAAGATTTGTGTTGTAAATGCATGGAAATCAAGAATAGCATATTTAAATATTATGACCAAGTAATGATGCTTTCTTAATGATGATATACCAATGACTGCTACTTGTGTGATCTCATCAATTATGTATTGTGGTTATCCAATTAAAAATGTTGCATATTTATCATCTTTTCAGCAATGATCAACAACATGGGTGGTAAGGAAGGTTTAATTACTTTTTGTCAACACTGAGTGTTCCAATGATCAGTAACTTGAACTTAAAGAAAATGGAAATGCATGCGGGTAGCACCATTCATCAAGTGTCAACTATCTCCTTAGCAGACGCTGCTAGACAGGCTTATTAGATGGAAATGAAGTAGGTAGTTTGATGATTTATGTGAAAAATGTATATATGTGGTGTTTACACTTACGTACTTATCCAGTTTGAAAGTGCGCATCATATGTTTTGAATGTCGTAATAAATTAAAACAATGGCACATATCATAATGGATTATGTCACACTTCCCATGAAACAATAGAACCCAGACAAAGCTAGGAACTTGCAGTCACTGAGTGTTCTTGTTTACAGTCATGTGTTCAATGCCACAACAACATAAACTATAATAGCTGGCTCTGGACTCAACCATTTGTATCTAAAAAAGATCTTTGAACGTGATGGCGAGGATGGTCTAAAGAACATTTTCATAGTGAAACACTCAGACGGTCTGCCCAGGGTCACCAATACCAAGCGGCTTTTGGAGACACTTATTCCAACCTGTCGGATTTCTTCTTCTTCCATACTAATCATGCATTTGTTTTGTATGTCATTATGAGTTTAATGTTATCACTACTCATTGATAAATCTATTTTCCTTTAAACTTGTATGATTGAATGATTTAATTGGCCTCGTTAGTTATTTATTAATGTTTTTATTTCCCCGTAACATTTTCAAGTCTTATTTATAGAAGAACGCATTTCACAGGCAATTTCAAACTAGGTTAGCAAATCTTACTGCACTGAGTTGGTTCCATGACACACATGATATGAAATGTATGTATGTAAATATGTTTATTAGTTTATTATGAGCTTTTCATCACGTTTTTTTAATCTATTTAATAATTAACCATTAAATGCATCTTTATGCTCACATATAAAAATCTCAAATTCAGTATGGCGTTTCTGGAAAAGGGGGATACCCTTGATTGTAAAGCAGGAACTTCGTTTTCCGAAGATTGAGGACATCACTTGTTTGTTTATATTTTCTTTACTCCTTTTCTCGCTTGTTCTAAACTACCAAACTAACTTTGCATATAGTATGCATTATCTATTAATACATACTAAAACGTGTTGTTTGTTCAACATTAAGATTAATAAGAGTGAGACTTGTAAAAACATGGTTTAGAAAAAATGGAAAATAAAAAAATGGGTGTTGAAAACTTAAAATGTCAACAACAAAAATTGTTTTACGGTGAATTATATTTAATCTTTAGTATAAATGCAGACTACCACAACACTAAAAATATGCGAAAAAAATAAGAGAAAATCAACATGTCCCATAAAAGTGCTAGTACCTTAATGGTACCATTTGCATGACTTTGTGCTTTAGACAAGTAAACGTTGATATTATTTTTTTCAGTATCAGTGTTCCTTAGCCCTTGCAGTGGTAATCAAATTTTGCACCTTTGGACAAGAGACGGCGCATTCCAGCTCTCAGCAACCCTTTCGGTTATAAACGAACGTTAAAAACGTGAAGAACGTTGTTGCCTTTGTTGTAGTCAACGGGACACAGATGTTGAATTTCATTTTATTTGTGTTTGTTTATGTTACCGTTTTCTACGGCAAAGATTCGTGAAACGTTTTTAATACATGAATACCACTGTTGTTAAGTACCATAGTTTTTAACATCAACATGTACATTTGAAATATTAAACGTGTGTAAATATGTAAAGGAAGCATAAACTGTTCGAAATACTATGTTAAATACCACTACTTGAAAAAAATTGTTTATGTAAACCCCTTAAAAAAACTTGTATGTATCACTTTCCAGTCACTTACAGTATTTGAATTAATATTATATATACCAAAGGATATTAATTGTAATAGTTTGTCCTACTGCCTCAAAAATGATTATGTTTCTGTTGTTCAAAAGTTTTATTGTTCTCTCTTATTTTGCTTGGAAATTTCATTCAATTTAGTTCCGATATTTCATTTAACCTACTAACATATAAACATAGTAATATTGATTTGGTTACCTACTATAGTAAACTGACACATGACATCACTTTATTTATAATTATATGCATTATGTAAACTGTCTGTTCTGTTCTGTTATAAAGCCGAGAGTTGAATTATTGCAACTAGTGTTTTATTGTGGGTTCGTGAGAATTCATCATACAACCAGTATTCTAAATAAAACTACTGCTGTAATATGTTCATATGAATAATTTGAACGTATCGCGTTTTAATCATTTACCCCCTTTCGTTTCTAAGTTAAATTGAACATGTGACAGTCACAATGTTTTACATTTTACATAAACAAGCGCACCATTACTGCTTGGTATGTATAAATTTTACGAATACATGCATATGTAAACATACTCATCGTATTCAAATATTATAATAACATTATTTCAGGAAAACAACTTCTTTTATGATTATAATTGTGTTGTTACCAGTACGATAAGCGCCCCTGGTTTTGGACAGCGATACGTTAACTCGTTGAAACTTTTGAATTGTTTTCTGTTGAGTCATCAGAAGCACTGTTTATTCAACACACAAGTTGATGTATCATTAATACGATTATCAGTGAACCTTGAGCAAGAACAATTTTAGTGCGTACATGTAACATTATTGTTTAGATTTTTATAAAGCTAATCTTTTCTGTACTTCATACTTTCTTGAAGAAATTTTTGTGACATAATTTCCAAACTTTCCAAGCACATGTTCTGTGTACATCTCTTTCACTTGATCTGTTTCTTTTACATTGTAATACTAGTTTGAAACTGTGTAGAGCTATGATTTTCTCACTTGTATCAATTTTCTGATAACTATGAATATTCCACAACACTTTTACTGTATATTTATGTCCGTCTAGTCAATTAAATATATGTGTGTTTTGTTTTAACTATAAGTGATTATTTGGATGCGTGTTACGTCAATTAAAAAGTGTGATTTCTTACGGGAAAAATAGTTCAAACGTTTAATACTGTACAATTTTGTATATCAGCTCTGCTTGTATATGAACATTTGGATTATCTTTACAGATTTTCGATGGGGCACAATAATCTATTAAAATAAAAAGACAAAGGCATATAATTTTTATAAACAAAAATGTGGTTTTAAAGTATGTTTGTCTGATTTTAGGTTCAGTGCTGGTGGAAAGATCAGGGAGATGGTCTTGCTTGAACAGGGACTTTCCCTTCAGTTGACTCGATATTTAATGCACAAGTCACTGAAATCGCTTATGAAAAGGCCAGAAGCCCAAGAGGTAGGAACCTCTGACCCACACGAGTTCCTGATCCAGAGCATCTTTAAACGCGAGCCCTAATGGTACATGTCATAAGTAATGTGACATCTGTCAAAAACTGCAGACGGAGAATGAATTGTGATTAAAAAGCTTCAAAACATGATTTACACGTTTTTGTGTCAAGACTTATCTAAATAGTAAGAATATAGTTGACAGAAATAATTGTAACCAATATTATTGCTGTTAATGAGAACATCCTTATAGTCAAAGCAAACACACCTTTCCACGTGGAGAGGAAGTCAAAGTTCAAATCTTGGTTGGGATCCCATATAAGCAGCAACTTATGTAATGCACATATATATTATACAAATAATATTATGTGTTTTCATAGTTTGGAGTATTTAATATGCATATTAAAATATACTTTAGTTTTGGTTATTTTCTCCATCACACACATACGCAGTAATTATGTTTTGTTTTACAAAATGTCATGTATCATAAGTATTAGGGCACCATCATTAGCTTCAAAAGATATCAGATGTCATAAACAAAAGACCACAATTCTGTCCTGTCAATGTATCATAATTCTTAAACGATTTTACTTTTAAAAGAAACGGGTTTTTTTCAACAAGGGTTCATCTTGGTTTCTTCTACAGAAGCAAATAAAAACGTATTTTTTCTTACCGTATTCCAAAGTCAGGATATACGCCAACTACCATTTTTAAAGATATTTCTTGTTTTATATAAAATGTATTATTATAAAAATGTATTATTATAAAACGTGTTACCGGTACTTTAATAAATTTAAAATGCAAATGTTATCATGTCCGATGTTCTTTATTAGGGAGAAGGGGCATGCGTAGCCTGAAGCTTACTAGGTTTAAGTGAGGTCAGTTGAAACTTACTTCCAACATGGCGAAAACGATCGTGTTTTCGTGAAGGAGTATACACTTATTTCATGGATGCGCGGTGAACAGTCAAAACTGTTCCCCGAGGTATCAGGGATGACTTTGGTACTGTTGCCCGAGGCCGATAGGCCGAGGGCAACAGTTCCAAATGTCAGCCCTGATACCTCGGGAAACAGTTTTGACTGTTCACCAAGCATCCATGAAATAAGTATTTTATTACCTGATCAAATTTCCAACATAGAAATAACAGCAAACTAAATTTTTATTTACACACAACAGTAATCGATAAAATAAATAATTTTGACTGTTTTACTGTAAAATGACGTCAATTTTTCGACGAAATGACGTCATTATTCCAGCGGGCAACAGTTCAAACTGTTGACCGGTCAACAGTTCGATATCCACCGGTAACAGTTTAAAACATTGCAAATTTCTTTTTCGACAAGGAAATAGCAAAAAAAAATTAATTATCATTTATATAAGACATCAGGTAACAATAGCGGATATTAACTGCCGGTAAGCCCATTTATATTTATATTTCTGTTTAATGAATACGCCCTTTCGGCTATACGGTGAGTTTGCTCCCCTTGGTTTTTTATTTCAAACCATAGACGTCGGAATAAAAAAGTTATTGAACCAAAACGGTCCACAGCTTTGTTATTTAATTGTTGGACCTTCGAGATTTTGGATGTTCGAATATCATGTTCTCGTACAAGAAACAGTATTTGGGTATGTTTACAGTAAAATATAACATACATCACGATGATTTTATTATTTCGACGCGTTTTTATGTTTATTAATTCATTTAATGCCAAGTTATAAAGGTTTACCCCCCCCCCCCTCTTCTTTTTTAACTGACTTTCTTTAAAGCATATTTAAGCTCCTGACTTTCAAACGACAAACACAGCTCATACCTATGTTAAAATGTTTTACACGAGATAACTGCTGTGAATGAATTCCTCATTGATGCGAATTTTTTGGAGAAATTTCTCTCAAACGAGGTCAAGAGTTAACGTTTTGCATTCCTTTTTCTGTTGACCCAGTATCTTATACACCAGGAAAGGTTTTAAGTCATAGGCTTAAAGGTGGCATTTATATTTATGCATGTTTTCTCACATTTAACGCTTACATCGGATGAGTATAATATAAGGCATGTGACGATATAATATACACCGTGTACATGTTTATGGTAACACATTTGAACATACTTCTATTTGAATATGCCTAAAACTAAATACGATGCTAACTAAACGGAACAATATGCTTACTTTTTTCAGGTAACAAGACGCATGGACGTTTAGAATGCCAAGATTTAAAAATAGAAAGCGTTACAAAGTGTGTGCGGCTGTAGAAATAGGTACCAGCCAAAAAAACAAAAGAAAGATTACGTCCAAGTACCACGCCATTTAAGACACACAACAGTGACACATACGTGCAATATAAGTATAATGAAAAACAAACAGGGTAAAGCCGGTTGGATACTATTACAAGGCTGATGCGACAAAAAACTACCATCATTGCGATTCTGAATACATGAAGCGATTTGAAATACCTGTCACGAGCTGAGAAGATGAATATCCGTGAAATATTAATTGCGTCGTGTTCTGAGAAAACTGGGCATAATGCATGTGCGTAAAGTGTCGTCCAGATTCGTCCAATCCACACAGGCTAATCAGAGACGACACTTTCCGCTTTTATGACATCTTTTATTAAATGTTGTCTCTTCTAAGCAAAAATCCAATTTAGGCGGAAAGTGTTGTCCCTGATTAGCCTGTGCGGCACATGCATTATGCCCAGTTTTCTCAGAACGCGACTCAATTATTTATCGATACAATGGCATTTTTGCGTTTTGTCACAAAGATATTAATATATGTATGTAACTTTGATGTAACACATTTTGTACGACCTATAGGTAAACAATTTCTGTAATTTGTGAATATATATTTGTCGCAAAAAAGTGAACTTGTAGTGGGTAGCAACATTTGTGCAAATGCAATACACGATATGATTTCAGTAGAAGTGATCAATTCATGCATGTGTTTATATCTACTGTATTATTATGTGAATTCAATATTATTTAAAATTGTTGTATTTAGGAAATAAATAAAGTATTGGTTCACCTAGAAGGTGATTTCTTTTGTTTCTACCAGTGCCTGCTCATCTTAAGTAATGTTTATGTGTCAAATGCATCACCATTCAATTGGTCCCAAATAATTTTTTATCATGAAGGTAGGTGCGGAGTACACTTGAACATGTATACAGAGACATCGCGGGAAGAAATGACGAAACACATATAATGGTAATTTTAATATATAAAAACACGTCAAGAACTAGCATCGTGACATATACGGAACGAAAAGTGCAATTCAGTAGAACTTATAGCAATTATATGTCCGACTTGTCGATGTAGACTTAATTGAAAATACTTCAAACATCAAATGTACATTTTGTGTTTGGTCCATGTGCTTTATTCAGGCTCTGTTGAAGGATTCATTCTGACATATTCTACATTTAAACTGTGAGTTCCATGAATGGGGAATGGTATCTAAGTCCTCCTCTATTTTGAAATTCGTAATAACAAATACTGCCACGAAAGATGTACTTATTATTGCCCTCTGAGACCTGCATCATCCGAAAATACGGTAAAAAGAGTGGTTAAGCAAACGTTCATATCAGAATAATGTCGAAAGGGGCTGATAAACATTCCATTTTCTCGTATATCAGGACCCTACAACCCATGCTCTTGAAAGTAGGTGAATTGATTTTGTTGGTCGGCAACTTTTTCGTACAGCATTATTATAACGATATAAGTAAACTTATAAAGACGTGTACGCTTATATTGCACCACATGACATGCAATATAACTATACGATTGAAGTACATGTACACACTTTATTAAAGCTGGGAAGGTATTTTGTGTCAAACCCTTCAACACAGGCACAGGTGAAAATATTCGCAGCTCGTTCACGGAAAAACGGAAACGACACCATCTTGGAAGTACAATGTAAGTTCCAATTAACCTCAATTGCAACCAGTAAGCTCCATGGTTCGCTTGCCCCCACACCTATTTATTATACTAGGCACAAATATCCCTTATTAATTTGGTGCAAAAGCGGCCATTTGCCGAATGGCACCTTTTTCCACTCAGCTTAGGTACTTGAGTAAGCACCTTTAGATATCCAAACAAAAAATATAAGTCTACAAAACATCATTTTTTCTGTCTGATTAAATATCTCATATCGTTGTATAACACTGTATAAAAGAGTAGAATTGTGGGAAAAGAATGTCAATTCGCACCTTTTTTTAAAATAAGGGGCAATATAGACACATGTCAAATACAAACAAGTTAACATGTCCAGTGTTGTTCTTTTTTAAACAAGTACATAACACGATAAATTAGATTTCCGAAACATATTTATATCAAACGCGTGTTTTACACTCGTTCAAGCTAATTGAAATTATCACTCTATATAGCCTGCAAGAGGTGGAGCCATCAATATCCAGCCATGCTGTGTTTGCTCATTAATAATTTTGTGACGTCATGGCTTATACGCATTACGTCATTTTGCAATATGGCGGACGTTAGGAAAACAAATAGGTTCTTATTGTTTATAACAATGGGAATTTTGCTTATCATTGAAAGTTCTATGGCGGAAAATACCACCAATAGCGGTAAGACTGTGTTAGAAACGTATTGTTTCGGTTTTCCGAATTTTGTATACAGATATAAACAATAGAACTTAGAAGAGATGTTCAAACGCTGTTTTAAAGTTCAATTTCAACATTCACCAAACGGAACTTCTTGACTTAAGTTTTAACGTGAGTACCGCGACTTTTTGGATCAAAAGAAAATATAAGATATGCCTTCTGGGTTTCAGAAAACAATTAGGAATATTAATTATAGAAAATTCTGTAAAATTGACTGATTTAATAGCGTGTTCAAAACATAGCATTGGCTACTAAATAGTCGGTATTGAACGGACAAGATCATCACAGAGAGGACTATCAGTGACAGTTGATTGTTATTATTTGCAACAGGTATTTTCCGCGCATGCGCGCTGACTTTTTAGTGGTTATGAAATCGTTAATATACTGCATGATACACGCATGTGTTAATGTTAAGTTAATAAATCGAAAAGAAATTCCAAAAATAAACATTACAACTCCTAAATAATCATTTAAACATTTACAAACAAAAAATGAGTAAAGTATTTTTTGTGTGTGAATTGTTCCTTCACATGATTCTAGTGTCTGCTATTAATAATTTAAATATCGTACGATTCCCTTCTATTGAGCGTCTCCTTATATCGAGCATTTTCTTTACATTCAGATCGCGGCTCTCGTGTTGACGTCACACCCAACCGCGCCGAGTATTTTATTTCACTAAAATTACTACGATTGAAAATAAATACAAACACATTCAAACTGAGGAACAAAAGATATACATGTAGGCCTAATTGCATTTCAAGATCTTACTTCAACTAAAATAATCAAAATGTATCCATATTCCATATATTGTATTGGTCCTCTTCATTAAAGTTCCGCATTAATTGCAAACTGATACTGACGACTGCACTGTTGTAGTGATAACATAACACTTAAAAAATACTTTCACTTTCTTTCTTTCTCAGAAAAAAAAATGATCGCAGATTCTAGGATAAGAGCAGTGCGTGCATATCGCGTCAGGCGATTTACGCCGGTTGATTGGACGTTTATTATACCAAATCTGTAAATAGTTCAGTGAATCAAATGTCTAAGTGTAATTGGCCTAATGTCTCTTTCCGGATTTGACGTCTAAATACCAGGTAAACAACGCCCGTTGTGTATAAAATTGCGGGTGTGTATGGAACTATCGTCTTTGGGTGTTTAATAAACACGCTGTAAATAAACATATTTGACATTTATTTAACGGAAATAACATTAATCTTTGCAGGGCTCAACATTAACGGTTGTCCGATTGCCCCTGGCAAGTTAAAGTTTGGGTTGGGCAAGTTATTTTATAATTTAGTTGTCCGCCCGGGCAAGTGCAAAAAAGAACAAAGAAAAACGTGTGTTTCTGTGGTTAAATAGTACAAATAATCACGAACGATTTGCCTAATGCACTAATTTACTTCGGCGATTGTTGTTTGCGGAAGTCCGAACTAACTACGCATGGTGCGCATGCATTTCCAAACTTATTTTTAGAAACCGTTCAGAAATGCCGTAAATGGCTTGGGATTCCAAACATCACCTTTCAAATCAATCTCCACGCAGAGTTGTCGTTCCTTGCTCTCACATACACCTCTTCGTAAGGCTCAGCATGCCATTTTGCCTATAAAATAGGTAAAACCGAACAAACGCATTCAATGTATATTTGATTTAGATTTTTTAGGATCAGAGGCGTAAAATAATGAAATAGGAATGTTAAATTAACGATAAATCGTGCAAAGACTTGCGAGTGTTAATGCAACTCTTTGGAACTATTTTATTGCCCATTTACGCAGATGGAATCATTCCACGCACTTCACAAATATGTTAACAATTGAACATAATTTTTATTGAGTGACGTTAGGTATTGCTTCGACGCATGTATGTTTGTTGGTTTATTGACATCAAAAAACCATATCAATTTGATAATAATGAATTAAGACTAAGATAAGATATCATGGTATGAGATGGTTTTCTTTAATGCAGTGAATGCAATGTAACCGTCGTGCAAGAGACTGTTTAGTATACTGTAACCTCAATGATGAATGCTTGGAATGATCATGACATGAATGAGACGCTTTCATAACAATAGTCCGTTCTGAGCCCAACACAGAGGTGAATGTAATGTAACCGTCGTGCAAGAGACTGCTTTCAAATGTTATTGTGCTTATCTTTTCCATTACTATTCAGTTATAAATAACATCGTTGGTGTTTTCTGTCACGAAGAAAACTACTAAAGTTATATAACTATATAAAACAAAAACAAATAGCTTCGGTAGATATATTTCATATTTTGCGACATACATTTTCAACAATCTTTTGCTTTACGTCAAATGACATTTTTGTTACGGTTCACCTGTTGTTTACAGTACTGATAGCAGACGAAAAATGTCTAGTTTATTTAGCTTCGGCTATACAAGTAACTGTAAGTCTGCAAAATCTTAAATTGCTGAAATCATTTTGTTAAATGTGCAAAAATATGAAGTTTTGTGGTGTATCATTTTGATCTTTATTAAAAAATATGAGGTTTACAGTTAATGTGATATTTCATGTTTGGGCAAGTGGCTTTACGTTCAGGGCAAGTAGATTTTCTAAGTACTCGCCCGGAAGGGCATGTTGGTTTTTAGGTTAATGTTGAGCCCTGCTTTGAAGATAAATAGTTTATTGTTGCATTTTTCGCATTAATTTAAAAATCATTTAACTTGTTTCCTTAACCGCTTGATACACGGTAATCGGAGGATACATCGGATTATTAACGGAATGGGACAAGTAACGTGAACCTCTTTTATTTAATTTACTTATTTAACAATATTTGGAATAAAAACATATCTAATTTGATATATATTCTTTCTTACGCATTAATAATAAAGTAAGTCATTTGTTTAAAAAAATGCATTATACTACAAGTGTATTATATAAAGCCTACATATATGCATATTTTCGAAGAATAAAATCTATGCGGACTTAAAAGGTTAATCTGGGACGACACTTTACGCAAATGCATTTAGCGCATCTTTCACAGTATGGTATTGTCTAATATGATAAGTTTGACGTGGAGAAGTCACACGCTCCTATTTTTGTACGATATAAAAGAATCATTGACTAAGTATTGACATTACCTTATATTTGTTGAAGCAAATTAAATTGCACAGAAAATATCGAAAATGACAACAATTGAGGTCCAATAAATTTGTGTTCGTCCCAGAAGTGGATCGAAGGTCCGGTGATTCAAACACTTGTTCGCGCAGACTGTTAGCTACATTTATACAGCTTAAGTTATGCATTTATTATTCCTTAAATGATCGAGATTTTTTTAAACAAAACGTTTTGTTCGATCCCTCTAGTTTGATTGAAAGCTCTTAATTCAATTACGATTGCTTTTATTTCTATCAACATATTCAACAATAAGTGTTTGACTTAAAAAAAAACAACACCGTAATGCCTTTTAATTCCGATATTTTTCTGTTTTATTAGATATTCACAGAGTGAAGAAAGTTGTTAAGATGACCCCTGTATTTTCGCTGGGAACCATTTCACCCAAGTCAGGCCGGGAACCACCATCCATCCACACCTTCAGAGACAGGGATCGCTTCCGGTCTATGAATGGCAACATGATTCGCCAAAAAAGATTTTTCAATAAAAGTCGAAACGCATTGTTAAAAATTCGCCAAAAAAGATCCGCCGCTGACAAGCGATTCACTTTGTATCAAGAACGACACAAGAAGGTTGAACAGTTGAACAAGGTCAAAACTATTCGCGAAAAAATCGAGCGGGACATACAAAAAAACAAAAACGATCCTAGAAATTTTATACGAAGCGTTGGGGTGTCACGCGACTTAATGCATGAAAAAAACCTTAAGTTGGATATAGACCAAATAGATATACAACTCAAAGTCCTAGGTAATTATATTTTTTAGTGCTATCATTTTGGTGGCTTCTTTCTGCGGTATCGTTCTTGTATGTTTGCGGGTTTACCATTGTCATATGCGGTCAAGCAAAAACGACATACCATAATTGTCGTTTCAGCGATTGTTTTGCCGTTTCTGTGGATGTATTTAGCGTTTCGGCGGTGTATTTGTCATTTCGGATTTGTCATTTTGGCGTGTGTATTTGTCATTTTAGCGTGTGTATTTGTCGTTTCGGTGGGTGTTTTTGTGCCTTTTTGGTGGGTGTATTTGTCGTTCTGTTTGGTGTATTCGTCGTTTCGGCCAGTGTATTTGTTCGTGTCGGCGAGTAGATTTGTCGTTCAGGCGAGCGAGTGTATTAGTCGTTTCGGCGAGTTATCTGTCAATTTGGTGGTTTTATTCGTCATCTTGGCTAGTGTATCGTTCGTTGCTGCGAGTGAAGTCGTCGTTTCTGTGAGTATATTTGTCATTTCGGTAGGTGAATTTGTCGTTTCGGAGGGTGTATTTGTTGTTTCGGAGACTGTATTTGTCGTTCCGGCGAGTACACTTGTCGTTACGGTGGGTGTATTTGTCGTTTTAACGGGTGTATTTGTCGGTTAGGTGAGTTTATATGTGTTTTGTTGAGTGTATTTTTGTCGTTTCTGTGACTGTATTTGTCGTTTCGGCGAGTATATTTGTCGTTTCAATGGGTGTATTGGTCGTTTATGTGAGTGTTTATGTCGTTTCGGCTACCGGTAGTGTATTTGTCGTTTCGTAGAGTACATTTGTCGTTTCGGTGGGTGTTTTTGTCGTTTTGGTTGATGTAATTGTCGTTTAGGTGGGTGTTTTTGTCGTTTTGGTGTGTGTAATTGTCGTTTAAGTGGGTGTAATTGTCGTTTAGGTGGGTGTAATTGTCGTTTCGGGGATGCATGTGTCGTTTCGGTGGGTGTATTTGTCGTATCGGCGAGTACGTTTGTTGTTTCGGTGAGTTTATTTGTCGTTTCGGCAAATACTTGTGTCGCTTCGGTTTGTGTAATTGTTGTTTGTGTGCGTGCAGTTGTCGTTTTTGTGGGTGTATTTGTCATTTTGGTTGGTGTAATTGTCGTTGTGTTAGGTGTATGTGTCGATTTTCTGTGTGAATTTATCGTTTCGGCGAATGTATTTTCGTTTCGGTTAGTGTATTTGTCGTTTCGTCGGGTGTATTTGTTGTTTTTTGCGAGTGTATCTGTCGTTTCCGCAAGTTTATTTGTCCTTTTTGGGCTGTATTTTGTCGTTGCTACGAGGGTTTTTGTCGTCTTTGGCTTGTGTATTTTTTTCTCTCGGTGGTAGTTTTCTCGTATTAGCGGATGTATTTGTCGTTTTAGCGAGTGTATTTCTCGTTTCGACAGGTTTGTTCGCTGTTTCTGCGGTTGTATGTGTTGTGTCGGCGGTGGTATTTGGCGTAACGGCGAGTGTTTTTTTCCGTTACGCGGCGGCGAGTGAATTTCTCGTTTCGGTCGACGTATTTGTCATTTCGTCGAGTTAAGTTATCGTATTGGCAACTGTATT
This sequence comes from Dreissena polymorpha, assembly GCF_020536995.1. NCBI lineage: Eukaryota > Metazoa > Mollusca > Bivalvia > Myida > Dreissenidae > Dreissena > Dreissena polymorpha. The sequence continues at coordinate 6,063,657 of NC_068369.1, forward strand.
CGTCTTTTTTTGCGAGTGTATTTGTCGTTTGGCGTGTATATTTGTCATGTCTGCGAGTACATTTGTTGTATCGGCGAGTGCTTTCGTCGTTTCGGCGGGTGAATTACTCGTTTCGGCGAGTTTATTTTTTCGTTTCGGCGAGTTTATTTGTTCGTTTCGGCGAGATTTGTTGATTCAGCGAGTGAATTTGTCCTTTTGGCGGGTGTATTTGTCGTTTCGGCGAGTACATGTGTTGTTAGTTTTCGTTTGGGCTCCTACTATTGAGTAATTAAATGGTAATTAAATTGAATGCGTTTTAATTCCCTTTTATTATTGTTTAATTTGAGTTGCAATGCTATGAGGTTACATTTTATTTACACGTAAATGTATCATGAATATTGCTGGGCAAAGTGTGAGGTTGAGCGCTTTATAACCGGTTTAAACCCCCATTGCATTGACCGTTCCAAGGCGGTGACCCCAGCTTTATTCTTATATGTGTTTATGTTGTTTTGTATTGTGCTGTTTTGAACTGTTCGGGCAATCGGTCACTCGCCTTAAATAAAGGACCAACTGATTGTTTATAATAAGAATTAAATACTGCTCCAGCAGCTGGAGTTTCACTTCTTTATATTGTGTATATGTCGCTTGGGTTAGTGTATTTGTCGTTAGGGCTGTCTATTTGTCGTTTGAGCTAGTGTAGTTGTCGTTTTGGCCAGTGTTTTGTTGTTTATGTGGGTGTATATTTCGTTTCGTTGGGTGTATTTGTCATTTCAGTGAGTGTATTTGTCATTTCAATGAATGTATGTGTTACTTCAGTGAGTGTATTTGTCGTATGGGTGGGTGTATTTGTCGTTTCAGTGGGAATATTTGTCTTTTGGGTGGGTTAATTTGTCATTTTAAAGGGCAAATTTGTCATAACAGTGGATTTATTTATCGTTTGGGTTGGTGTATTTGTCGTTTGGTTGGGTATATTTGTCGTTTTGCTTTGTTTATTTGTCATTTCAGTGGGTGTATTTTTCATTTCAGTGGGTGTATTTGTCGTTTCGGTGGGTGTATTTGTCGTTTGGTTGGGTATATTTGTCGTTTTCCTTTGTTTATTTGTCATTTCAGTGGGTGAATTTGTCGTTTCGGTGGGTGCATTTGTATTTCAGTGGGTATTTTTGTCCTTCCAGTGAGTGTATTTGCCATTTCAGTGAGTGTGTGTATCGTTTGGGTGCGTTTCGTGTCTTTTTGGTGCCGGAATAAATTTGTCGTTTCGGTGGGTGTATTTGTCATTTCAGTGAGTGCTTTTGTCATTTCAGTGAATGTATTTGTCGTTTTGGTGGGTGTATTTGTCGTTTCGGTGGGTGTATTTGTCTTTTTGGTGGGTGAATTTGTCATTTCAATGGGTGTATTTGTAAATTCAGTGAGTATTTTGCCATTTTAGTGAGTATATATTTATCGTTTGGGTGGGTTTATTGTCGTTTGGGTGGGTAATTTTTTCGTTTCGGTGGGTGTATTTGTCATTTCAGTGAATGTTTTTGTCATTTCTGTGAATGTATTTGTCGTAAGGGCAGGGTGTCTTTGTCATTTCAGTGGGTTTATTCGTCATTTAAGTGAGTGTTTTTGTCATTTCAGTGAATGTATTTGTCGTATGGGTGGGAGTTTTTGTCGTTTCAGTGAGTGTTTTTATCATTTCAGTGAATGTATTAGTCGTTTGGGTGGGTGTATTTGTCATTTCAGTGAGTGTTTTTGTCATTTCAGTGAGTGTTTTATCATTTCAGTGAATGTATTTGTCATTTGGGTGTGTGCTTTTGTCATTTCAGTGACTGTTTTTGTCATGTCAGTGAGTGTATTTGTCATTTGGGTGGGTGTTTTTATCGTTTGGGTGGGTATATTTATTGTTTTGATGGGTATATCTGTCGTTTTGCTTGGTGTATATGTCATTTCATTGGGTGTATTTGTCATTTCAGTGGTTGTATTTGTTATTTCAGTGAGTGTATTTGTCATTTCAGTGGGTGTATTTGTCATTTCAGTGGGTGTATTTGTCATTTCAGGGGTTGTATTAGTAATTTCAGTGGGTATGTTTGTCGTTTCGGTGGTTGTATTTGTCATTTAAGTGAGTGTATTTGAAACTTGAAACTTGCTAATGTGATGAAATGCCTATTTATATAATTATATTCAATGGCGTTGTACACATATATGTACAAAAAATGATAAAAAATATGAGTGATTAATACTGTTATGAAGCATTAAATAAATGATAAATAATCTAAAATTGTTTGATATAAATAAAAATGCCGTAAGAAACTTAATATATAAAGAAGTGAAACTCCAGCTGCTTAAGCAATAAAACAATGCCGGCTACAATATTAAAACACATTAAAAGTATAATATTATGTAATAAATTGATATAACTAGGGTTAAGACAATAATTCTAATGATATTATGAGCAAATATTTGGGAACATAAATACACTCTTTTTCATTAACTGAAAGGATTCGTGAAAAGAAATGTCTGCACTCTGGCTGTCAGATTCCGCAGTTACCGGTCACCTGTCACCCTTACGGACACTTTTTTGTGTTTTAACCTTATTTGAACAATTGAGACTACAAGTTCCAAATAGACTGACCAAGTGTGACTACAAGACACAACTTGAAGGTTAAAATAACAGTTTGACTATAAGACACAACTAGAGGGGCTAAGCGTGACTAAAAGACACTGCTTATACTACCACCATGTGAGTTGAAGACTGGAGAAATCAAACCACGTCAGGACAACCGTCGCACTCTTGAATTATCATAAATTATAATAAATCTATAACGCTGAGTCTCGATTATTTTTTCAAACCACATGTATTCAAATTAAAATGCTTGATGGTAGGTAGGTTTTTCCACAGATTCGGACCAACAACTCCGAAACTCCTGTCCATGAAAGTTTTTCTCTGTGTGCGTTTAACATCATAACATCTGCCATACGCGACTGAAGATCGTAGGTTACGTGCTGGTACTTTTTCTGTTTTAAGTTCTGTAAGGTATTTTGTCGCGTGACCAACAGAACAATTATACATGAAGGTCAGTAATTTGAATGTTATCCTGGCCTTTACTGGTAGCCAGTGTAGTTCATACAAAGCATCTTTTGAACTGTCATATTTCTGTGGGCCGAGTACCAATTTGGCACACATGTTTTGGATACAAGATGAGATTACAATAAGCCAAATGGGATATTACCAAAGACAAAACGAGTATTTCTGTTGTTCTTTAAAATTCAGTGTTTCAACTTAATATACATCCATATACTGTATGCATTTTTCTGCTATAAAAGTGTCGCCAGCAATATCTTTTTCTTTAAGTTGACATTTATTTCTTTGGGGTCTACTACCGAACATGATGAATTCCGTTTTTGATGCGTTCATTTTTAGTTTATTCTCGTCCATCCAGTTGTTAATAACGAGTGCGCAACGTTCAAGTTCATGAATGGCAGATCTTTCAACAGGAAAAGATGTAGGTTTGAATCGCTTGTTTGCGGTGTGGTCGTCTGCAAAACCGTACACTGTGATGGATGGAGGAACGACATCAAACAGTATTCTAGCGTACCTCAGATAGAGCCACGGAACAAGATAACTACCCTGGGGGACACTAAACTCCAAAGAACGTGCCGACGATAAAGCTGAATTAACACTTATACGACAGCTTCTTGGACGAAGATTAGAGTCTATCCAGTTTATTTGCGTACTACATGCACCGTATTGTTTTTGCAACACGTCTAGTAGAATGTCATGATCGACTGTATCGAAGGCAGCACTAAGACCAATGGCAAAAAGTTCTGTTACCTCTTGATCTTCCATACCTTCGAGTATATCATTGACTAGTCTAAGTAAAGCAGATTCACAACACAAGAATGGAATTGTCTGTAGGCCGACTGATTTTTTGAAAGGAGATCATTTTCATTTACATGTATGTTGAGTCTAAACAGAGCAGCCGTTTTGATCACTTTCGATAGAAATGATAAGTTGCTCACTGGTGTATAGCTGGCATAACTCAGGTCTAGTCCAATTTTCTTAAGAAGTGGTCCAGCTATTGCCTGTTAAAAGTTTGAAGGAAAAACTCCTTGACTCAGAGAGAGATTAACCAATTTTGTCACGAACGGTAGTTACTCGTTTAAAAATGATTTTAGTACTTTTGTAGGCAATACATCTAGTTCGCATGATTTTGTTTGCAGATGATTTATGACCTTTTTCACTTCATCATGGGTGAGCTCTTCGAACATACCGAACCCCAGTAACTTCCTTGTGGTCGGGTGTAAATTTTTCGAAACTTGCAAGGGCATCTCGAATTTTTTTGTTTATTCAGGAAGTGATCGGCAAAATGTTCAGCTATCACGGTGTCGCTTTCACATTCGGGCATAGGGTTATCAGTATTCTTTCCTGTTTATTCTGAGACAAACTTGTAGAGTTTTTTAGAATTCCCTTGAAAATCAATTACTTTTTGACTAAGCGATCGTTGCTTCTCTAAATTCAACTCGAAAGTGTTTTTATTTCTGGCATTTTTGAAAAGTTCATACTGGTCTGGTTGTTTGTATTTTCTCCACGTGCGTTCTAGTTTAGTTTTAGTTCAAGAATGTTTTTATTAGACCATGGTTTTGGTGCACGACAAATTTTGTTTTTCTAAATGTATGGAGCGTGTTAATCAAGAATTCTACAGATTTCATCTTCAAATTGCTCTACAAAAGTATCTACATTGTCTTTTGTAATTGACAATTCATTGAGGTCGTTAGTAACTGCTGAGTGGTCTATGTTTTTAAAATTTCGAAATCTTATGATTTTACTCTTCAGTCTTGATATTTTCTTTTTGTACTTTGATAACGACTTTAACTACGCAATGGTCCGAAAAGAAAGGGCCTGGTTCACACGAATTGATTTCAATACCATTTGTAGCCTCAGAGATTACAAGGTCGAGTGTATTTCCCTCTGTGTGTGTGCTGAATTGTTCCAAACCCATTGCTTCAAGAGAATTCTTTAATTCAGTCACAACACTGTTAGTTTTATTGACGTGCAAGTTAAAATCTCCAAGAATCATAAAATTTGAACAATTCTGATTCTGTCAAAAATTGATGTTCAGTCCCTAATGGTTGTGGTCTGTAAACGCCAATTACATAAATTATAATGTTTTTGAGAATCAATTGCCATATACCACGTTCCATTTTCCGGGTCTTACTAATTGACACTTTTCGAACAGTAACCCCAGTCCAACAAGTTAAAGCCACTTCGCCGCCTATTATGTTTGAACGATTTACAGTACCATTTTGATTTCAGTCTGATGTATCTATTTGGTGTTGCTTTTCATCTGAGAACCAGGTTTCTGTGAATACGGCAAAGTCGATTTTTTTCTTCTATCAGATATTAGCCAATCAAAACATCTTTGTTTCTAACAGCAAAATGACAGTTCAATGTAAGGCTAGATATTTTTTTCGTTAAGACCATTGAGTGTATTGCATTTTGGGGGGTATTAGAGGTTGTTTAAGTTTGCACCTGAAATGTTTTGTGTGCTGTGTCTTTTCAGAGATGTTACAGTAAGAATTTGTGATGGTAAACTTTGTAGATTACTTAAATTTACTCCACTATTTGTGTCCCATACACGTAACTCTTGATCCCTACCACCTCGGGCACCTCTATATTTCAATAGATTGTAATGCTTTAAAACGGCTAACGTTCGTTTGTTTGGTATTGTATGATTGCTCGATACTGCAGATAAATCCCGTAATTGATCTCTATTATATCTTGTCAGACACATTGTGATTGTAAGTATGTTAATCCGTTGTAAAGTGTTCACCACATGTAAAATAATAATCCGTTGAGAAAGTGTTCACCACAGGTAAAATATTAATCCCTTAATAAGATATTCCCAAAATATTTACACAGAGCAAATTGTTTCTACTAGTATTCTACTTTTAACATATCTTTTTTTAAAGATAAATAAAGTAGTGCATCCGTCAAACATTAATGAATATCACTGACAAAAATTAATTTTTTTTCCTGTCACTGGTATTCTAAAAATAATCCAAAATATAAGAGCACAAAGTTTTGGCAGCCTACACTTTGACGCACTATATCCAACTATATCCACTATATATTTGCCATTTTAGTAAGTGTATTTTTCGTTTCGGTGGGTGTATTTGTCGTTTCGGTGTTTGTTTGTTGTTGTTTTTTGTCATTTTAAAGGGTGTATTTGTCATTTCAATGGGGATATTTGTCGTTTCGGTTGGTGTATTTTTATTTCAGCGGACGTATCTATCGTTTTGGTGGGTCTATTTTACGTTTTGGTGGGTTTGTCATTTCAGTGAGTGTATTTGTCATTTCAGTGGGTGTATTTGTCATTTCAGCGAGTGTATTTGTTGTTTCGGTAAGTGTATTTGTCGTTTCGGTGGGTTTATTTGTCATTTCAGTGGGTGTATTTGTCATTGCAGCGAGTGTATCTGTCGTTTCGGTGGTTGTATCTGTCGTTTCGGCGGGTGTATTTGTCATTTCAGTGGGTGTATTTGTCATTTCAGTGGGTGTATTTGTCATTTCAGTGGGTGTATTTGTTATTTAAGCGAGTGAATTTGTCGTTTCGGAGGTTGTTTTTGTCGTTTCGGTGGATGTATTTGTCGTTTGAGTGGGTGTATTTGTCGTTTCGGTGGGTTTATTTGTCATTTCAGTGGGTGAATTTGTCGTTTCGGTAGTCAAAACAATAAGTGGGTGTATTTGTCGTTTGGGTGGGAGTATTTGTCATTTCGGTGGGTTTATTTGTCATTTCCGTGGGTGTATTTGTCGTTTGGGTGGGTATTTTTGGCGTTTCAGTGGGTTTATTTGTCATTTCAGTGGGTGTATTTGTTGTTTCGGTGGGTTTATTTGTCATATCAGTGGGTGTATTTGTCGTTTCGGTGGGTTTATATGTGTATATGTCGCCTTGACATGCTATCTTCGCCCTTCAAACCTGCGAACATGCCAGAACGCTGAACAGTCATCCTTGTTGTCAGGAATGTATGCCGTTATATATCATGGAATTTGTGTACTAGCACTATGTCGGTCACACGTTTTTGGAATATAAAATATCTTATATATCAACTGCGAATCCATTTTAAGACCCTCAAAATCATTTCAATGATTATATAAAACCGGCGAAAATTGACTACATCGTGTTGCTTGAACATCCCATAATAAATTACCTGAAAAACTATTTAATAACTATTTTCACTCGTGTCTTGATATTTACTTTGAAGCCGAGGATAAGTGTTTAAATTGCGTGAATTGTTTTTCAATAGTTTTTCTTAGTTTTTGCTGTTCAACGATTACAAGTCCAGTTATTATATCATAGATCTTGACGAAGAAAACCCTTAGTTCTTTTGTGATTTTTCTAGTGCTCCGGTCCTTATCGGAATGGAAGGTTTAGAAATGCAGTCTAGAGGGTTTTACCACCTGTACACCGTAACCCACTTTAAAATTAAAAAATCCTATTGTAAGATACTATGAAAACTTGTATTTTGCTTAAGCAGTATGCCAAGGTTGATTTTACTTTGTCGTTTTCAGATTTTAATGAACAGGTGAAGAAAACTTACACCGCAAACTGTAAGGATGAAGAAAAAGGCATCACTCTAGTTGGTGAAGAGGGAACAACAAAGACCTTTGAGTGTGTGGAAATGTTCATTCGAGCCTCAAACAAGAAAGATAAAATATGTGCGAATCCCTCGACGAAATGCTGTGCTTCTTGCAAACTCAAAGACCCACCTGGGCCACCAGTAAAGCGTTGTCTTATTTATTTCCTAAATCGGCATCATAAAGCTAAATACATAAAGTGATTATGGCCTTGGGCATTTAGAAATGTTGTTTTTTTTCCAATAGCTTTCGTCTCATATAGGCCTACGCAATCAGCCCAGGTAAGTCAGGAATGATACTTTCCGCTTTCATGGTATTTTTCTTTTAAAGCATGTATTTTCTCAGCGAATCCAGTTAAGGCAGAAATGACGTTCCAGATTACCCTGTGCGGACTCTACTCGATTTCATTTAATCATTTTTTATCTAGAATGAGTCTCATAAAATAAACATCCATATTGGTTGAAGGACAATAGTGTGTGAAAATAGATTTTGGTTGTGCTCTCTGAAAAGTGGGTTTAATGAATGTGCGTAAAGTGTCGTCCCAGATTAACCCGTGCAGTCTGCACTGGCTAATCAGTGACGTCACTTTTCGCTTGCATGGTATTTTTTTATTACAGAAAGTCTCTTTGCAAAAATCCAGTTTATGCGGAAAGTGTTGTCCCTGATTAGCCTCTGCGGACTGCACATGCTTATCTATGAGGACACTTTACGCAAATGCATTAAACCCCATTTTCACGGAGCACGGCTCATTTTATTTACTGTTGATTGTACCAGAATATAACGTTCTATGCTCTTAAAAGACATCATATGTTTGTATGGTATGTTCTTCATTTAAAGTATCAATGCCATTGTGTGTTTTAATATATTTGTGGCGCATTATTCATTTCGTCTTTTTGTACACAAGATAATCCGGGGCGAAACTCCAGTAATGGCGTGGTGGAACAATTTTGCGAAACAATTAGGGGAAAGTCTCGGGATTACTACACCAAGTAAGCATACAGTGTTAACAACGTAAATAGTCCTGGTGATACAAAGGTATAAAACGTTTAATTGCAACGATATATATAGTAATAAATATTGTTTTACGGTTTTAATAAGAAAGTATTTTCTAAGCATAGATCTAGTGAGAACGGTTAGGACCTGTGCACGGATTGAAAACTGTTTATTATTGTCAACGAAATAAGCAAACTTTACTTATACAATCTGTACACGACACTTGCTTGTTCCTATACATATACCCCATCATCGTCGCATTAAACTGTCTTCATTTCGAAAGTAAAAAATATATAAATGGATGTAAAGGATGATAAAAAATATTCCACGATGTTATATGTGTGAACGTGTTTGCTGTTTTTAGAACCCCCTATAGTAGAAAAAAATACCTCACCACCAAAGCCACCAAAGCCACCAAAGCCAAGTAAGTCCAATACAAAATATGTGTTGTGAGCAATGAGCATAGTACGATAAAGAAAATACTTTTTAAGGGGTTTATACAAACCAGTTTATTTTTCGAGGCTTTGAAAAAAAAACAGATCTATGAGTCTTGGTGAAAGGTTCAGGTTTTGTGCGGAGCAAATTGTCTTATCTATTTACTACATTTACATTGTCGAATATATTACATCATTTTCACATTTGTCTGTCACATTTATAAAGATTGAACAAATGATGTTATGAAAAAAACTGACTAATGCATGTTTGCTGTTTTAAACAGATAAATCAGAACCACATAAGGGAAAGAAACCCCCTCCACCAAAGCAATGAGGTTATTTAAACAATATGTTTTGTTTACATAATATTACAAAACCCCATTACAAAGGCTTTTCAAAATTGTTGGTTAAACTTCCATTCACGTTTAAAACATCGCGATGGAGAACGCCTATATTCGTTTTGAAAACAAGTTGGAAGTCCTTACGTACGAGTTTTGGCGAATGGTTCAGGCAGTCGTGCTATGCATTACCTGGTAAAATACTTATGTCGAGGATGATGATTATGCTCAAGATTTTGATCGTTTGGGTTGCGGTAGAGGCGATGATGATTTATTGATGGTGATGATGCTAATGAGAGGGGCGGGGGACGGATAATGGCAATGATTAGATTGCAACGGTTGTTTTGTTTTACCGAATATTTCACTTGCTCATGTTTATTTGGCACCTTTTTGTGCAAGTTTAAAAGTTAAAAATAGTTTTCCTCAAATGTTTATTCGTTTGAGACTGCATATCGCGTTTCTTATATATATTATCATTGTATGTGTAGTAGACCCATGTCTCTCGTATCCCTGCAAGAACGGTGGCACGTGTAACAACAAACCTATGGATATACTGGCCAAAGCCCGCGGCTTCGAGTGCGTTTGTCAGTCCGCTTACACGGGAAAGGACTGCGAAGACCGTAAGTTAATATCACCCCTGTATTTATGTTCCGTTGAACGGTAAATGTCCTTCGGTTTTCGTTTGTTCTAAGGATTATAAATTAAGCCTATTTTAAAGGTGATGCATGTTATTAATATATGAGTCGCGTCCTGAGAAAATGGGGCTTAATGCATGTGCGTAAAGTGTCGTCCCAGATAAGCCAGTGCAGTCCGCCCAGGCTAATCAGGGACGACACTTTCCGCTTTTATGACATGTTTCGTTAAAATGAAGTCTCTTCTCAGCAATAATCCAATTTAGGCGTAAAGTGTCGACCCTGATTAGCCTGTGTAGACTGCACAGGCTAGTCTGGGACGACACTTTACGCACATGCATTTTGCCCAGTTTTTTCATAACACGAATCATGTTAGGGATGACATCTAATACCGAATTCGGTATTCGCATATTTAATCAAATATTATATTAGCTAGGAAGTTTATTACAAACTAGCAACACGTACAATTAATTTTTGTAAGTTATTTTTTTAAGCTTTTATAATACATCACATATTTTTTCACGTGCACGTTGCAGAATAAAATATAACTTAACAAATAAACAATTAACATTTATATTTCGATTTGATGATATGAAATTATTCCACTTTAAAACTCACAAACTATTTTTATCAGGAAAAGAAATGTGTTCAACTCTGAAATGCAAAATACTCAAAGACTGTGTGGCCTCACTGGAGGGAATGCTCTGTATCTGCGAGGGAAGTAAACAGGCACTGCACCCAGACAATAGATTCTGTCTATCCGAAAATCCGGCTTCAGAAAATCTTGCGTCCGAAATCAGTACGTCATAATAGGCGTAAACAGCTGGTTTGATCCTTCAAACCGACGATCATATAATTGTTTGCTATCCGAAATCATTTTACATGTAAAACATATTGAGTTTGCGATTATGATTGCTTCATTTGATAATGTTCGCACAATTAAACTATTTATTAATCCAACATTAAAGAAAGAAAGAAATAATGCTCCATACAGATTTGACGAAATTCTGCAAGTCTGTGCAAATTATAAATAAAAAGGCAAATAACAAGTGTATAATAAACAGTTCACGAACAAATTGGCCCATCTTACTTTCCTAATTCTGGTGAAATGTTAGTGGATAATGTATTTGTCCTATGGGTTTGTCAAACATTCGATTATTAAATACACGTTCACGTCACTTTGAATAATTTGATAAGCTCAGCGTTTTGTAAGTGATTTAAACATGATTGTTTTTACGTCCGTTACTGGCTTCTTATTTTGTGGCCATTTCAGCTCAAGTGATCGGGAAAGTTTCCACTTCCGCCTTAACCATATACGTTATAGCCGGCGTCTCTGTGGCCATTTTGATCATCTTGTTGCTCACGTTGGTAACCCGCATGAAGGCGTCATCTAAACTGTTAAGTGCAATTATTGCGTCCGGATTGTTTATATGAGTTGCTTCCTGAGAAAATCGGAACTTAATGTATGTCCCAGATTAGCTTATGCAGGCGGTTCATGTTAATCAGGTTCGACACTTTCCTCTTTTATTGAACGTTTCTTTAAAAGGATGTCTTTTCTAAACGAAAATCGAGTTTAGGCGATGTGACCAATCTGATTAGCCTGTGCGGACTGTACAGGCTCATCTGGGGCGACACTTTCCGCACATGCATGAAGCCCTGTTTTACCAGATCACAGCACATAAGTGTCATCGTGTTGTCCAAAAGTCACATTCTGTGGGAACATGTTAAGCGTATGTTTTCTTTGTCAGTGATTTTTATGTTTAAATTCATATTAAATAATATGAATCAAAAGATAAGTATTAAATATTTACAACTTTGACATACATATTGAATAATCTATTATAATTCAATATTAACACCTATCTATTTAGTATGTTCTGTACAGATCTTTACGTCCAGATGATTCATGACAAGGTGGTTTGAAGTCCTGAATTGTGTGATCCTTTGTAAATTTATTTTTGCATGAGTTCAACTAAACGAGTCCATAAATTAAAAGAAAAGCTACAAACGTTTTGGACAGAGCAAACAAGCTATTTAAAAACGCGTGTTTTTTTACTGTGGAATCAGTAAGTTATTAATTTTCAAAAGTGATATTGATACAAAAGCTTATTGTCGCTAATGTTAAGCAAGTTCAGGATCGTATTTGCTTACAGACGAGATTTAGAGATCTTATACGTGGCGGCCCTAGACCAGGGCTACAAACCACGATATGAGGCCCCCGAGATGTCCGGCGTGTGGATAGACGTCGTCAAGACGACCCTCTGCTGTGCCACGTCTTCTTACCCCGAGACGTATGTGCCACCGGAAACGCAGGGTACGTCACCAAATGAGCCGCGTTCTTGGAAAACTGGGCCTTATGCTTAAGTGTAAAGTGTCGTCTCTGAATGGCATGTGCAGCCCGCACAAGCAAATCAAAGACGACAATTTCAGCATAGTCTAGATTTTCGTTTAGAGCAGATCTCCTTTAAACAGAAAATTCTATATAGGCGTCAAGTGCCGTTTATTGCATAAACTAATATGGCACGACACTTTAGACACATGCATTAAGCCCAGTTTTCCCAGCGACTTGTTGAATCGTTTTCTAATTCAGCAACTGAATAGGTAAAATGTTTAAAGAATTGTTAAGGACAAATTGATAAGACTTTTAATGATGTATTTAATCAAATACTCCCTCTTCTGATTTACCCCAAAGATATCAGATTATTTATCTTACCAGGAAACATGATCGCCAGAATCTCAATAAGCTAGAGGCTTCCGATGCAGTAGAGCTCAATTATTGGGTATTATTATTTAAACAAATACTATATATTGTTCTTGTAAATCTTAAAAAAAAATACTGTTTAATATTTCATCACTATATTCATTACCAAAAATGTAAACATCTTGTGTTTCAGAGCAAGGTACACATTTGACACAAGACTACATGGATAAAAACGCGAGTTCATTTGTAAAATCCAGTGCTCATAGAATTTCTAAAAGACGCGCCAAAAGGTCAAGGTCAAGTTCGGAACCCCGCGCTGTCATGTATCGTGTTGATTCAGCAAAATCGATACAACAACCGCTGGCATTGCATACTCAACGCCCCAGATCTGCAGGTCCTCGCGGCCCGTCAAAACATAGCGAACCATTACCTGGTTCTCATAGACGCTCTACAAGAGAACGTGACCTCTACCTATCGGGTCGCAAGCAATAGATCTAACGATATATGCTATCGTGCGTACATTTTGAAGACTTAGCGATCGACGTCATGACCCGCGACGGCAAGCGTGAAACGATTCAAGTCCAAATAGCGTCATGCAAGCGGACATAGCGACCATTAAAATGGGTGATCAAAGGAAAAGTGAAACAGTGAAATGTTATCTATCCTCGCTCTAAACATTTGACTTATTACTTCAACTAAAGCCTAGTGATTAGTACGTACAATAAATATGGACAATGCACATAACCAACATTAAAAGGCGTATAATCAACGTAAGACCGACACCTACTGGGCCGTGCTCTGTGAAAAGGTGGTTTAATGCATGTACGTAAAGTGTCGTCCCAGATTAGCCTGTCCGCAAAGGCTAATCAGGGACGACACTTTTAGCCAAAACGGGATCTTCACTAAGAAAAGACTTTCTTCTAACGAAACATATCATAAAAGCAGAAACTGTCGTCCCTGATTAGCCTAATCTGGGACGGCACTTTACGCACAAACATTCAACCCCTTTTGCACAGAGTAAGGCCGATAAACACATTCAGCAGCGATTACGCTGAAGTTGTTAGATTGATAGCAAACATGATATAACGTGTGTTTTAAAGGACTCGAATTCACCATTTTCTCTCGAATAAAGTAAAGTGTTTGTTTATTTTAGTGTTACCCCACCCCCCCCCCCCCCCCCCCCCCCCTCAGTTAAGAGCCATATCGTTTTGATTCATGATACACCCTTACTGCTGAACATGTGAACTCCATATACCTTGTGCCTGGAGTTTGGCTGGAAGACTGAAATTTGGTCGAATGCAATTCCTGCTTGACAGACAGTTGGCCATCTTAAAATGCATGCTCTCATGCTGTATTGGTTTATCCCTAATTTATATCCACCTAAATTTACATCTACTTCAGCAATTTCAATATACATTGAACAACAATATAAGCTACGTTTTAGACTACGTGTTATGGATAAATATACCACTCCCTCATAGTATCAAGTGTCTTTCATAATCAGGCTACGCACATACATTTGCGATGTTCATTCAACCCAGGAACGTAACTTGTTAACAAAAGGCTTATTATTTGGGTCACAATATACTCAAAGATTTCCTTAACAAATGTGAAAGCAATATCTTTTTTTAAACAATAACGTCAATTTTTTGCGCTTAGAGACCCTCATAATCTTACATTTTTTTAAAGACCATTCCAACCCGAATTGATTTAAACAATAAAAAAGATAGGTCATGTGATCTGTAAGACAAAAATCAACGGCCACTATTTACACCCATATTTTTACCGACTTCTCTCAGTTGATGAAAGTTTCCCGCCAATGTTCAGTCTCATGAAGTCTCCAACCTAAAAGCAACACCGTGACTTTGCAATATACAGAAATGTTTTCCCTACCACATGTTTTTGTACATAAATATGCTCTGAAACTAATTAATCTTGTTTTAAAAGTTAAGCTGTTAGTATTAACGTATACTGATACTCTTTTTACAATGTATGAAAATGTTGTTTTCGCTTGAGCTGATTCTTTGCTGTTTTCTCATTTTAGTCCGATTTTTTCAGTTTTGAGAGTTTACTTGTTAGATCAATATGTGTGTTTGCATAAAATCCAAGTTGTATTTTATTCTTTATATGCATGATAGCTGTAAGATTTTATATTGTTACTTACATGCAACATGAATCCACTAAATATATAAGAAAAAAGCACATTCAGGATGACTTTATTCTATAATATAAGTGCATGCTTTAAAATATGATAAATCTGTTCTCTGTTAGTTTTAATGCAATGCCCCCAGGCAGTCAGTGTAATTGTTCACTTTATAATGTATGCACTTTGATGCCATCAATGCAAAGATTTTAAATTCATGCACATAGAGACCTTCAATTAACTGATTTTTCATTTAATTTACTAATGTGAAACAAGTAAAACAAGTAATTACTTGTTTTGAAGGTACAAGAAGTGGTGAACCTAAGATCATCTATTTATATTAATTTAATAATTTAGTAAGCCCTTTTTTTTCTTAAAAAACAAACTCTTGCTTCATTATTGCTTTCAAAGGAAGCTTTTATGCAGACTTGATTGAAATGTGGATGTTAAATACAATAACAGTGTCTTATTTAGTAGCATTGTCTGCATAAGTATTTTACTGGTTGTTTACTTATGTAGATTAGTGACATTTTTATACAAAGTGTCATTATTGTCAAATTATTTATTTTTCATGTATGAGTAATATTGGTATTGATACTCCAAAACCAAAATAAATAAAAGTGTTTATTAAAGTGTACTTTTGCAACAAAAATAACATGATTGTCAAACGTTTATTTTCTCTTTTTTGTATTTATAACTATAACTATTCTACAAAGTAAGGCTAACCAATGTGTTCTTACTCTCTTATCGAAACAAAACATTATTTACATCTTATGTTCCTGATAAAAGTATTTCAGTACAAAGATAAATTATATGCATGTAATTTATATAAATATCCTGTGTGTTCTTATTACACCTAAACAGCTAAAATTTAAGTTGTCATGTATGCATTTAGCGTTGCTGATCTTATAAAACTCTTAATAATATTGTTAATTATAGTTACTGACTTATCAATCGTACATATGTCTTTGTTATGTCTACTTGATATGTTTATAAAAGATAACAAAACAGTTAAAACAAGAGTTACTTGATCGGAGACATATGTTCCCAAAACAGGGCTTTGAACTAGCGACCCAAATTTCAATAGGGGTCATCTATTGACCAAGGCCAATGCACATGTAAAGTATCAAGCCAATCTGTCAATTCGTAGACGAATTATTGATCGGAAACAATTTTACACTAATTGTGACATTGACCATGACTTTTGGCTCAGTGATCTCAAGTTCAATAGGGGTCATCTACTGTCTGAGGCCAATTCACACGTGAAGTTTCCAGTCAATCGGTCAATTCGTTGATGGGCTATTGACCAGTAACCCTGTTCACGCTTATTGTGACAGTGACCCTTAACCTTGTGACATCAATTTCAATAGGGGTCATCTACTGTCCAAGGCCTATGCACGTATGAATTATCAAGCCAATCGGTCAACTCGTTGAAGAGTTATTGATCGGAAACGAACTCGTCTACCAACAGACAGACAGAAAGACCGACCGACATACAGCAAAACAAATACCCCTTCTATATCGAAGGGGGCATAATACTCACCTGTAAAAATAGCATGTGTACTTTTAGTACAGGTATCAATCTAAATAGAATTTGGCATGAAGGCGTTAGGATTTTGATCAAATGAAACCCTGTATTATTTCTTGTATTTGAATGACATGCGTATCAAATGTATGTAGTTTCGTACGTTTATCTGATAATATGTGTCTCGTTCTGGGAAAACTGGGCATGATGCATGTGCGTAAAGTGTCGTCCCAGATTAGCCTGTGCAGTCCGCACAGGCTTATCAGGGACGACACTTTACGCCTAAATTGGTTTTTTACTAAGAAGAGAATTCATTTAAAAGAAAAATGTCATAAAAGCGGAAAGTGTTGTCCCTGATTAGCCTGTGCAAACTGCACGGGCTAATCTGGGACGACACTTTACGCAC
Source organism: Dreissena polymorpha (assembly GCF_020536995.1). Lineage (NCBI taxonomy): Eukaryota > Metazoa > Mollusca > Bivalvia > Myida > Dreissenidae > Dreissena > Dreissena polymorpha. Next base: position 6,080,420 of record NC_068369.1, read on the forward strand.
ATGCAGTATGCCCAGTTTTCTCAGAACGCGACTCATATGCATATGTAATTAGCGTTATCGACCTTACTAAAGATAATTCGTACAAGTATTATACACGTATCAATCTTAAAAAGTTGATGTCATTACTATGTTAAGTGTATGAGTACATAATACGACAATAATCTCTCAATGTGTTATATTTTTAGGTTTTATTAGATACGTATGAAATACGAAAATACAGTATCTTAACATACCTTTTTCGCAAAAAAAGTCTTAAATTGACTTGTAACTGATTTGCATATGTTTGCTAATCTTTGAAATATTTAGCCAGGCTACCGTTCCAATATATTGTAGCCAGTTTTTTTTATTGTATGTTCGTTTATGTTGCTTCCGTCCGTTATACATGGAGATCATGCTTTTTATCCCCCCTCCTTCGAAGAAGAGGGGGTATATTGTTTTGCTGAATGTCGGTCTGTCGGTCGTTAGAACAGTTTGTTACCGATCAATAACTCGTCAACGACAAATTGGCTTCATACTTGATATGTACATTAGCCTTGGAAAGTAGATGACCCTTATTAAAATTGGGGTCACTAGGTCAAAGGTCAAAATCACCGTCACAATAAGTATGAAAATTGTTCCGATCAAAAACTCGTCAATGAATTTACTGATTTGCTTGATACTGCACACGTGCATTGACCTTGGAATGTAGATGACACCTATCGAAATTGGGGTCACTAGGTCAAAGGTCAAGGTAACTTTTACATAAAGTATGAAAATCGTTTCCAATCAATAACTCATCAAGGAATTGACTTATTGGCTTGATACTTCACATGTGACTTGGCCTTAGACAGTAGATAACCCCTATTGAATTTAGGATCAGTAAGTCAAAGGTCATGGTCACTATCACAATTAGTGGGAACATCGTTTCCGATCAATAACTCGTCAACCAATAGACCGATTGGCTTGATACTTCCCATGTGCATTTGCCTTCGACAGTAGATTCTATTGAAATTGGTATCTCTAAGTCAAGGTCACTGTCACAATAAGTGTGAAAATCGTTTCCGATCAGTAACTCGTCATCGAATGACCGATTGGCTTGATACTTCATATGTGAATTGGCCTTTGCTATTGACGCACTTGCTTTTGCATTTCAATATAATTGATTTTGTGATACAAATTGTGAAATCTTACGTGTTCAAGACACACATTTTGTTCGCGATCAATTGTAAACTATTTACAACAAATTTGGGGTGGGGGCGGAATGCGTTATGCGTTATGGTTCTTCAAATTCTCGCGGTGTTTCAATTTTTCTTATAGAGACACTTTAGTACAAGGTTCATAACAGTGTCCGTCTGATAAGTAACACTATCAATGAAAGTTTTACTGCGTCTTAATGCGGTCAGAACAAGGTCTGTCGCAGGACAACACGCAGAACCTTTTTTGTTGTTTTCAGAGTTTTTGGTAAATTTTTGTTAACCAAAACGGTTTATTGTATGTCATTTATTAAGGCAATCAAGTAATTAAGCATTTTTGCAATCATTCAAAACAAATGAATTATTGTAGTGAACATTTTTTCTGTCTTTACGCACAGTGGAATATACAACAACCATTCGCTCAATAGCCTGATAAGCCAAACAAATAAATATGTTGTTCAAAGTATGTATGCCAGCATCGCCCAAGCTAGTTCTTTAGACTGCAGTGACCTTTACCTTGGTCATACATACAACAAGTCTGATCCTTGGAGGTAAGGAATCCGTGTATACTATAGCATAATTACATTTTCCCAATTTGTTTTCACCGAATGCAAACAATTCTTCAATATCTTCTTTAGACGGGCTGGCTAGTAGAGTGCACAAATCTGCGATATCCGACTGCAAATCTGAGGATAGCGGGTTCGATTTTCGGCCCTATAATTGAGTCGCGTTCTGAGAAAACTGGGCTTAATGCATACATTTTCTCATCACGCAGGAAAAACTCAACGAAATGCTTCTTAAAACTCCACCATGCCACAACTTATAAAGGTTCTCATGTGTTTAAATGGGTTGAGAGTGTACGTGTATGTACATTTTTGGACGAATCAATCTTCGCTGAATCGCACTACATTTCCCGATTTAAAAAATAATGCGAATCATGTTGAAAAAACATATAAAACCTCATCACCCTGTAAAATTGTCCATGAAATTTCAAAACATCCGAGCCTGAGCGCCACCTCGGAAGTTGCATTAGCTCATTTACTAATGCATCGCAAAAAAGAGGTGGCGCGCGTGATTAACGGCCGTGGTATAAGGCTAAAACACTCCATTATACCGTAACGGGTTTTACTATTTAAATGGGTATATGATAAAAACATACACACAACAAAAACGACAATGATATATATAGGTATGAATTAGTTGAGTGAAATTCCAAGTCAATAAAAATGCAAAGTCATTGAATTGCAAACCAACTATAACGTACACTTTTAATTGAATGATTCAAATACGTTGTTTTTTATCTCACATATGTTAACGACTTTTTAAAAACAACGGAACGCATTTTATCCTATTACCAGACGAAAATCGATAGTATAACAACGATCGTATAAACATGAGCTTTATACTATCGCTATTTTTATATCAGATTTGGGTTTTTCCGAGAATTGGTGAATCTGTTTTGTCAACAACAGAAAAACAAAATCGTCAAAAAATGCGATATTTGACAATTATTAATCGAAAATAAGGAGGAAATAATAGGATAAATAGAATATTATGTGAGTTTGGGATAAAGATCAAGTTTATCATGCTCGGCACGAACCATGCTAGCGCTCGGCAAGCCTCTCGCTACATCGGTTCTAAGCCTCGCATGATAAACTTGGTCTTTATCCCAAACTCACATAATATTCTCTTTGTCCCTCGAATATTTATGATTTTACAAAAGTTATGTCGTCTATTTTAAATTATGACCTCATGGAGTTTCCCGCGATAAGCAAATGTCTAAAAATTCACATTATTGTGCGACAGTGGCCATTTACAGTGCTAACCTCATCTTAACAAAGTCTGGATCAAGCTCGCTTGACATGGTCTGTGATGACATAACATCGCGAATTGGGGAAACTTGTTTCACAAGAATTGGGCAAGGTGGTTAATGAAAGCTCGGTGTCAGTCTGTAATTTCTCATACTTACGACGGACATGCGTGGCACTTTTATCATGGGATTCTTGAAATCAGGTTAGGGTTATTTCAAAATATAAACTTTTTAAGTCAATGTGCGTGTCTTGTAATATTTCTTTATTAAAATTACCTTCAAACATC